>NC_056739.1:483343111-483371907 GCF_019279795.1 Protopterus annectens
TCATGTCTCTCTTCTGTTTGTACTCTCCTTGAGTCCTAGGATATAAAGTTTCTTCATCAGTTTGATCCCCACCCCCTTTATTTGCCATAACAAGTGCCCTAAATTTCCCATAAAACTGCTTAACTCCCTACAGCTTCATAATGCATGTTCCCATAGCCTTCTGATGTCATTGTTGCATCTCCAGCAGTTTGGGTTGCTTTCTTGGTAGATGTTTGCTAAATGGTATGGTATATAAAAAGCTTGTATTGACATTTCCCCCAGAACATTCTGATAATCTGGCCTTTGTGGTGATCTTTGGCAGCCACATCACAGTTTAATGCTTTCCATTAAATCCTGTTTGGAGAAAGTTTTCCCACAGCTTTCTTTACTGACTGACTCGATGTGTTATAATTTTGTAAGCAGTTAACTGCTTTCAGAATCCTGTTTTCTTGACTACTCTCTCCCTTGTTTCCACATTCCATGCAATTATGGATGGCCACTTGTCTGTCTTAAGCCAATTTGTTTCTGTCAGTTGTCTTAAAAGCCCTTCATGATGTAGTGTGTTATCTATCGTGAAAGTCTGTTTTTATTTTTATCTCTAGTCCATTTCATTGAAGTACCTTGCTGTACCAACTGATGCCAGAATTGTATACTCGTTTTTGCTGTCTTCCATACCGTCTATCCTTATCCAGCTGCTCCCTTGCATAGTTCTGCCCCTTATTGGTAGTATGTCTTGTTTCAAGATTCTCAATGCTTTTCGAGTAAAGAGTCTTTCAAACTTTATCTGCAGTGACTGTAGTAACTGCACATCCATTTTTTTGCTCTGTTCCTGCATTAACTTCAAGTCTGCATTCCTGAGGAGAGGATTTTTCTAAAAAAAACATTTCCATCAGTTTAGTTGAGTAATTTCTATGTTGGCATTGTACAGGTAAAGTTAATATAGCTGTTGGGAAAGAAAGGTTAATATCCAGGGCCCCTAGCCCCCCATTTATTTTGGTAGCAGGGCTGCATCCCATGAAACACTGGCCCTCTTCTAACACCAAAGGAATTCTTTCATCCATCTTACTATTTGTATCCTCAACCTAGAAGTTAGTGGGTTCCACATATTTTGAGCTATGTACAGATTGTGGAGTAAACATGACAGTTTTAATATTCTAATACTTTGGTCTAGGCCTTACCCCAGTGTCTCATTTTTGTAGGTCTTTATTAATCTTATCCAGCACCTTCTCCACTGTCCTTTTCGTTGCATCTTGCATTTATGTACCTAGCCACACTCCTAGGTATTTAACCTAATCATATTTCCAGTACCAGGATATGCATTTTTTAATTGGCCAGTTTATGGAAGGTTGATATCTCAAACTTGCATTTCATCCAGGTAAGGGTGTAAACTGGTAGTCTACCAAAGTGCGTTAAGATTTTACATGGTCTTGGAAGATCCCCCTTAGGCTTGCTTACCGTCAGTAAGTCATTTGCATGTTAAAAAAAATCAGCTTAAAGCTGCCCCAAGTAAATGCCTGCAAGCACTTTCTGCTAAAGGTTCAAAAATAAAAGGCAAAAAGCAATAGGGCAAAGGGCAGCCCTGCTTATTCCCCGTGTTGTTGCCAACTTTGCTCACATTTAAGTACTCTTTGACCTGGGCACTAGCACCTTCATGTGTGTGTCAGGAGGCCTGTTTATCTTTTTAGAAACTTTCATACCTTCCAGGAATGTAAGTACTTCCCTTCTACCCAATCAAAGGCCTTCTCTGTTTCAAAGCAGGGCAATCCCTGGGACTTCCAAGATGGCTGCACATTGAGCTTAACTCTAGCTCTCCCAGTGTGAAACCAGAAAATCATCAGAGAAGGTTAGTAGACGTTTGTGTTTATGGGTACATTTCAGTAACTGGCTAATAAGTGTGCTACCTGGATGTCAGGAAAAAAGAAATACAGAACACCTGCAAGAAAATAAGCAAAAAAAAGTGAGGAACAAACACTGACTGGGGAAAGTTCAGCAGCTGTTAAGCAAAAAGCAATGCATCCTCCAGAAATGACTTCCAGTAACTTGCAGGAAGATATAAGACAACTGCGCACACACCTGGTTAAAATGAAACACTGTGAGTGTATCAATACAAACAAAAGGCTGAAAAAATGGAATAAGCTTTAAACAGCTGTTCAGATGAGGTGTTAAAGCTGCAAAAATCAGGAGGTTGAAATGAAGAAAAGGCTCTCTGAATGAGACTGCTCAGGAAGAGATGTTACAATAATAATAGAATTAGAGGACAGAGAGCGCACAGGGAAAGCCTGAAATTGTCAGCTATACCAGATAAGCTGGAAAGAACAGACTGCATTAATTTTATGAAAGCATAAATAAGCAACTGGCCTGGTATTCCCACAGCAGGAATTAGTTGAAAGGGCACATTGTGTGTGCTCCAAACCAGTCTGAGAAAGCACCCTATACGTTTAATAGTAAATATGCAATCCTGCCACCAATAGGAGTTGATTCTGACATAACTGTGGCAGGAGGACAAAATACTAAAAGTGGGAGATAGCAGTGTGTTTGTGGAGAATGATTGCTCATTGTACACCAGGCAAAAGAAAAGTAAATTTATTCCCCTATTCAGGGAATGTCAGGACGCAGGTGTGAGATTCAAACTGGTATTCTTCCCTGGAGGGGACAGAATCATTTTTGATGGACATGCTAAGGAGGAAGTACAAACGTTTGTCCAACAAAAAGTGAGCTGTGAAGCAGGAGGAGAGTCTGCTGCTGCTTCTGGTAAAAAAGACCACAGAGAGAGTGTACCTGTGAAACCTTTTACACTGTTTCATTGGAAAATGGAGAGACGGAAAGGAGCTCAAGAGGTGAACAGAATAATAGCGAATATGTTGGAAATGAAGTAGAGGCAGGATTTGGGAGACAGAGATGCACAGTAATAAAACCAGTAACTTAATATGGGATTACAGTGCAGTAATGGTGAAATATAATAGAACAAGAAAATCTGGAATTATTGGACTTTTTCAGAATTTGTTGAACTTGTGGAGGGGACTCTAAAGTATATGCCCTACTTCATGTCATTAATGTGCAGAAAAATGCTTTGGGGAGAAGAGGGGCGAAAGTTAACTAATGAAAACCATTACTATTGTGTTGTAGGTTTTCTTTGCCATGCTATAAATTAGTTTTCTCGGTTATTTTTAAATGTAATGGAGATTGTAAATAGGTGCTGCTGTTTTTTCCCCCCCATTCTTTCTCCCTTCTCTTTTCAGTTATAAGCAATGCAGGCACTGCAAGGTAAAAAAAATTCTGGTTAAAAGAGCATGACAAAAGAAAAACATCTTTTTTCTCATTCTTGCATGGGGAATGACTGGATTAAGGACCTTGGATTGATTTAGTTACCATTTTTAAGAGAAAGCAAGTAAATGAAAATAATATTTAATATTGAGACTTTTTTCTTGCAAATGTGAATGTATGCTTAGTAGTAATTCTGTATCTGGCCCTCTTGTTTCCATGGAAACAGTTTGATAAAAAGAAATTGACTGGTTCTCATGTCTCCATGCAGACAGTCTGATAGAGAAATTGGTTACAGTCTGGTGGAAAGTGATTGGCTGGGGGGAAAGAAGCTGGCTGGGAGATTGTTCTGTGAAAGCATTCAGGTTTCCCAGCTGGGAGAGCTATAAAGCTGAGATAAAAAAACAGTTAGCACTTAATAGAATCACAGGCTGCACTGTACATCTTAGCGTGGATAATCTTTCTTTTAGGTTAACTCAAGTCTGAGTGTGGCTGTCAGTTTGGGATATTTGCTCCTATTAGGAGGGTAAAATGCCAATATTTAAAGATATACATAGTTTTGGTTGTTAGTATTAAATGAATAGGTTTTAGGGAGGTATTGGGAGTTTATTTTGTTGAGAGCTTATTCAAAGTTTTGTAAGATGTGACATAAGCTCAAATGGATATGACAAACTGTATAAAAGTTCAACCTACCAAACAGTGTATGCATGTAACACAAAGCTGGAACTAGACATTTAAAAAAAGGTGTTGTACATAAAAGTCGGAATAGTAACTTTAATACAATGTTGCTTTATGTTATGTCTTTAAACATCAGTGGTCTCTCAGATAAATACAAAAAAGAAAGAATAATGAGCTATATTAAAATGTAGAGTGCAAATAGCAATGTTACAGGAGAGATACTTGGAAAGAACTGAACATGTGAATCTGATAAAGGTTTTCAGGATGGTTATTCAGCTGAATGTGGAACAAAGGAACATAGGAGTACTTTAATTGCAAGAGGAGCTCTAGTAGTGATAGAAGATAAAAAAGATAATAGCAGTGTTGTAGTGCTAAGGGACTACTGGCAAGGGAGGATTACACTTGCATGTATTTATATTCCACCTAAACCTACTATAATGGAGCCTAAGAAAATTCTGGAAGAAATCAAGTTTTCAGCAAGGAATATTATTTATAGGTGGGGACTGGAATTTGATTTGCAGCAGTGAAGATGTTTTGGGGGGTTCTCGGAAGAGAAAGTATAAAAGAGGTTAGAGTTGTGAAGAAATTTATGAAAATGTTTGGAATTCAGTAATGGAAGTTTGGAGTGAATTTACATACCCATTTCCCAAGATACAAAAACTGGGCTAGGTAGACAGAATTTACATTTCACAGGAGAACATGTGCATTTAATTGAAGATCTTGATATTCACCCAGTAACACTTTCAGATTATGTACCAATAATTAAAAACAAAGGATAATGAAATAAAAATGAGACATTGGTACTTCCCCACCTATCTTTTGAAAGGAGATGAATTTAAGGAATGGGTAGTAGAGATTATTCAGGAGTTATTTGAGAGAATAGCATTTACTTCTGAAAGTATAGTGTGATAAAATTAAGGTGGTTAAAAATAGGGTGTAAATAAAAGAAAGGCAGCTATGGTTAAGAAGTAACAAGGTATGTTTAGAGGGACTGACAAATGTTAAAGTTTTGCAAAATAAGGGGAGTCCCCCAGAGCAAGAGGAGGATCGACTGCAGAATGCTAAGCAGAAAATAAGGGAATAGCTCGATAATATACACAAGTTTAGAAAGATTGCTGTTAAGTAACTTTTTTGATAACACTAAAGCTCAAAACGAGATCCTGTAGAGGTATTAGAAATATTTTGGAAATTCTATGAAAGTCTATTGAGCAGAGAAATACAGAAAAGATACAAATGGAAATGCGTATGGAAGAATTAAATGTGCCAAGGTTAGAGGTAGATGAGGCTCAATTACTAACTGTTTAGGATAGAAGGAGTTAAAAATTGTGATGCATAACCGACCTACCGGAAAGTCCCCAGAAATAGATGGTATTCCTATGGAAGTTTGGTAGCTTGGAGGGAAAAACTGATAAAGATCTGGAAATACCAACATCCTTAATGGTAGCTGAAATACCTAAAGAGGGTAAAGATTCATCATATCTAGCTTCATACAGGCCCATTTCAGTAATAAACCATGATTATAAAGTGCTCATATTCATAATGGCTAAAACAATGTCAAATGTAATGCCAGAATTGATGGATATGGATCCATGCGGTTTTGTGGATGGGAAGTAAACATTTGACAGCATTAACAGAACATTGATGATCCAGAGGGAAGCAGAATATAAGAAATATTGTTGGTTGGTCTTGATGCAGATAAAGCATTTGAGTAAGCTGGGATTTTGAGCAAGGCAATGGAAGCATTTGCTCTCCTGAAAAAGTATAGGATTGATTAGGAGGATGTATTCATGATCAGAGGTGAAAATTAAAGTGGATGGGTCCTCTGTGATAATTTCTGCTTGAGTAGAGGAATCAGTGGGGATGTCCTCTTTCCCCTTTATTTGTATTATATTTAGAACCATTGGCAAAGAAAATAAGGGATACAGAAATTCAAGGATATAATTGGTTTGTTAGTTAGGAAAAGCTGACTCTATTTCCAGATGATACAACTTTATATCTGACAAAACCAGAAAGAGACATTAGTGTTGTGGAACATTTTGAGATGGTTTCATATCTTTTCAGGATACAAAATTAATGAAGCTGAAACAAAAACAGTAGCGGTAAATTGTGTACCCACATATGTCAGCAATATCCATATTTATGGGGACATGATAAAATGAAGTATTTGGGAGTATGGATTAAAAATGATTCTGGTAAGGCATAGCTAAGGATATGTGGGAAGAAGCTAAAGATAATACAAAAACTGAGAGAATGGAAACCTTTTATATGGATAGATACAAGCAGTTAAAATGTTCTAGTCCTATTAGTCTTGTACACAGGAGAAGTTGTGGGCAGTAATTAGAGCTAAAGAATTCATGTGAGGGGAAGATTGCAAGAGTCATGTGGGATAAGATGATGGATTGAGATTACCTGATTTGAAGGGGTGTTTCAGAGCTACATATTTAAGGCTCCTTCACATAGCACAAGCAGAAAACTATCATTCAAAGTGGAAAGGAATGATGAAAGAAGGGGGGAAGCTTAACAAACAATGAGAGACTGTGATTTTAGATGCAGGTCTTTACGAATAAAAAGTATCATACAGAATATTATATCTATAAAGTAGCAGAAAGTATCCTAAGAACTATGCCAACACTGGAATGGAGAAAGGAGATTCTGCAAATGGGGATGACTGCAATTGGGGATATAGACAATGGGCAAGAGGAGGCTGCAATTTATTGGAGAAAAGTGGCAAAGGAATCAAGGTATTGGGAGCAAATAACTAGGAAGGGAAAGATGATAGAATGGGAAGACACCAAGAATTTATTCAGACTGCAGGTTAGAGATTCATCGAGGATTGATATCAGAGTATAAGCAAAGAGAAATGGGGGGGGGGGCTAAAAGAAAGACCAACACTAGTAGAGTTTATAGTAGATTCTAAAATAGAAGCTGCCATTAATGAAAGAATTAGTAGAAGAACATATAAAATATTGCATGATAACTATAAGAAACAATGAGAGGAGGGGTAGAAAGGATTGGGAAGAGATTGGATAAGCAATTCACAAAGAAGCAATGAGAGAATATATGCATGTCTCCCAAATAATGCAGCACAGTCTAGAAGATTTAGGATTTTTGCTGGGAAATGTTTACGTAGATATTTGTATACCCCAAGTAGACTCCCGAGAATTGTTCTTCGGGTAGACGGTAAATGTTGGAGGTGTGACGCAGAAGAAAGAGGTAATTGAACATTTTCTGGGAGTGTGGTGAGTTGGTGGACTTTAAGGATTCCCTGCGAGATGCACTATCGGAGATGCTGGGTGGCAAATTGGTAAAATTGTGATGATTTTTCTGAGCTACAACAGTATCAGAATTGCCTAAACATGGCAAGGCCTTACAGTGTCTAATTATGGTGGCTGCCAAAAAAGCAATTACTATAAAATTGAAATCAAAATCTAAACCAACTATACTAGTAGTGAATTTAACTGATAAAAAAATGGAGTTGAGATCTTTAGAAAAGGGTGGGAGCAAACTACATAGGAAAAATGGGAATTGTGGGAACAGTACATACAGAGGAGGAATGAGGTTTAAAGGAAGCCAAACTGTAAAATGAGCTTTGTAATGTTGACTGAAAATGATTGGGTATAAGTGATGTATAATGTTTGCAACTGGGTTTGTCAGTATGGTTTGTTATGTAAAATGCTTGGAACTAGGATTGTGTTGTGGTTTGTTTTCATTTATATAAATATATGATTATTAAACCATCACGACACAGGCAAAGATTTTTCTTTTTTTTTTTTTTAAAAGGGGGGGGGGGGCAGAGCAGGCCTAATGACAAGTTTTGTCTGTGCTTTTTGCAGAATCATCATTGTATGCAGCATTATTAACTGTCCTAGTTTCTATAAACCTTGTCTGGTCTGATGTATATTTTGGTAGTATTCAATTTAGCCTTTTAGCCAATATTGATATGAGTAATTTGTATTCATGATTTAAAACCTGAATGGGTCAGAATGAAGAGGCCAGTTCCAAGTTCTCACCCCCTTTATAAATGGGGAAAATCACTTCCCATTTCCAGGATGTCAGGATCTCACATGTTCGAAATTTGTTAGACCTTCCGTCGGTTCTCTACCATTTCTTCCCTAGCTAGACCCAGTGTTCTTTGTGGAAGCCCATCTGTTAATGGTGGCTTCCCTCTCACTAGTTTCTGCATTGCTTCCCTGATCTCATCCTCAGAGATGTCCACAATTACCCTTTTCACATCATTGGAGAGTCTGCTTATATTTAGCTGTTGTAAGAAGTTGCATTAGTATTGTGCCATCAGAAATTTGTTCTGTGGTGCATAAGCTTCTGTAATAATTTGCTAGTATTTCCAAAGCCTTAGAAGTGTCCCTTCCCTGTTAGTGGGTTTCACAGAGCCACTGTTGCTTCACTGTCTTGCTGCTGTAGGGCAACAGCTTGCATACCTGTAGCCATATTTACAAAGAAAATACTTTGCATTTTCCCCTTCTCGTCAGTATTTTTTATAATGTAAAATTGCTTGTCTATCAGCTATACTTCTCTTAAATAATCTTACTCTTCTACATCATACTTTAAGTTGTTTACATCTAGGGGCATGCTTTTGAGGATACTCCAGTTCATAGAAGCAAGAATGGATAAGAGAATTTATTTTATTGAAGTATTTTGTACTACTTTGTGGTATTTGTTGTGTTGAGGAGTTGTGTGTGAAGATAAAGCAGATCACTAAATGTATCTGGTAATGTGTATGAAGATGAAATTTTCATGTTTATTAGAAACTAGTCTAGTGTTGATTTTTCATATTTAGCTTGTCTGGTTGGAATATGAATAAGTAGCGAGTAACCATATAAGTTTGGCTTTTGCTCACTGTCCCTAATCTGTTTGCTACTTATTGTGTCATGGTGAATTTTAATAGTCCAGGAGAAGAAATCTACTGTTGTAATCACCAGGTGGGATGTAAAGGGCTATGATTACAGTATTGTCGTGTCATTTAGTTAGAGATGGGTATCCCTGAATTATTGAAGGTATCTGACAGCTAGTTACCCAAGAAAAATTCTCCCTTTTTCAGCTGCTTTATCAAACAGTTAAATAGTAAAAATCCTTTGCCAGTCCGTGTCTTTGACGTCATATTCGTTGAAACATGTAAACTAGCGTACCAGTCACCATACCTCTCAACCTCATAGTGCAAGTAACCACACCACATACCACTCATAGTTCACACACCTGTTTCACAAGCCACTAAGGCTTAACCATAAACCCAACACAATAGTCATAGCAGTCTCCATTGTGAGACACGCAGATGTGCCTCTCACCAGGCTGAATAAGGTGAAAGTCACGGTTGTTTGTCTATCAAGGGCCAGAATCTGCCATATCGCGCAAGCAAGTCTCTCAACAATAGGTACTGTTATGACTGTCATAGTCCATGTTTGTGTGAATGACTTGAGACATACCTCCCTGGACTATATGAAGAGAACCATGATTGAACTTGCTGAATGTGTGTCCCAGGAAGGTATGTTCCTAGCCTTAAGCAGCATTGTACCGTCACCCAGAATGATGCCTCGATACAAACAGAAAATGATTGGCTTAAACACAATTGGCTTAGTTTCTGGTGTCATTCCAGGGGGATCTAGTACTTGACAGCCTGGGAAGATATGATCGTCAGCTCGCAATGCTTTGCCATAGATGGCCTACATCTGTTTCACGTGGGCTTCAGGTTTCTGGCAAAGATACTTGGCTCCCCCCATAGTGCCATTTTAGAAAAAGTGATGAGGTTAAAACTACCAAAATAAAAATTTGAATAAAATGCAAATTAAAGGTCATGCTGCTAAATGCTAGGAGTCTAAACATGAAACTGCACTCATTGCAAGCATTCTTAACCCTGGAAAATACTAAGATCTGCACAGTCACAGAAGCCTGGTTCAAAGCTGCGGAAAGCAGCCTTAGGCATACCTGGTTACTCATCCTATCATACATTCAGACCCCAAACTGTGGGTAGTAAAGCCAAAGGAGGTGAAGTTTCAATATATATTGTACATACCCACCTCCAGTCTGGTCAAACAGTATGATGCACGAGAGACACTCTAGGTGCAGTTAACCATTGACAAGACCCCTATACAAATCATAGCTAGCTACAGGCCCCTGACTCACGATGCCCAATCTGCCTATCTAGACCTCTTCGAATCTATCAAGATTCAACCCTTTACCCTGATCCTCATTGACTTTACCCAAACATAGACTGGAAGAACTACTCATGCCAGAGCACAAATACTCAGAGATTCCTTGATATTTTTGTCGATGCAAATGCTTTGGAACAGCTAGTCATTACAAGAGGTGGTAATATCTTGGACATGGTATTAACCAACATGAGTAACCACTGCAGCATCCCTGCAGTATCATCCTCCCTTGCAAGATCCGACCATAAAGCGGTCACGTTCGAAGTCACCATCTACCTTGATGCCCCTGTAGCTAGGGTCTAACAGAAGAACTTCTCCAAAGCTGATTATAGCCTCCTGAGGGATGGTGTAAACAGCTTCACAGCCCCCCCCCCCCCCCCAAGAACTGGCACCAGTATCCAAAACTATACCAAATTACTATACGAACATTTATATAGATGCATGGAATCAGGAGTACCTGACAGGACTAAATCATCTTCCGCAAGGAAGAGTAAACCTGTCTGGTGGACATCTTCAATAAATAAACTCTATAATGAAATAAAATTGCTGTCCAGGACCAAGAAGGAGCAGGTGCCCAATTGGAAGCAATGCCTCCTTAGCCTAAACAAGCAAATAAGAGCACTAGTGAAATCCTCCAAAGCAATCTGAGTCTAAATTAGCCACATCTACTAGAGATGATCATAAGGCCTTCGTCACGTATGTCCGTAATCTCAAAGGTAGCAACCAGATCTGTTCAGAACTGGCGGTCAAGGACACCACATATACAAATGCCGTAGGTATAGCAAACTTGCTGGCTGACAGATTCAGTGAAAATTTCACCCCTCTGTCCCCCCTCCTATCAGTAAATCAAGACATTCCCACCTCAAGCAATAGATCCGTATCAAGTGGCATACCCCAGGGTTCGGTCTTCGGGCCTCTGTTATTTGGGATATACTTTTCTGAGGTGCAGGTCAAAACCAGTGGGGTAGGGCTGACCATGTTTGCAGATGACTGCAAGCTGGGTGCTGTCATCAATTCCCTAAGTGATGTGGACATCCTCCAAGAGGGTCTCGCCCAAACAAATGACTGGTGACAGAAACATGGCCTCAAACTGAATGCCAAAAAATGC
This sequence comes from Protopterus annectens, assembly GCF_019279795.1. Classification (NCBI taxonomy): domain Eukaryota; kingdom Metazoa; phylum Chordata; order Ceratodontiformes; family Protopteridae; genus Protopterus; species Protopterus annectens. Next base: position 483,354,299 of record NC_056739.1, read on the forward strand.
GTCATCATCCCTTTTGGGTAGAATGACGCCCCCGCAAATTATCACATTGATGATAAGGCACTAAGCAAGCAATGAGTCGTGAGGGACTTGGGAACCCAGGTTGATAGCAAAATTTACTTCAACATATTGCCTCCATTGTATGGACAGCTTTTACCATGGCCCACCTCATTAGTAAAGGTTATCTCTTCCAGTGACAAAGGTGGTCATAACATCTCTATTTTCTTCCTTTATAAGACCGATTATTAAATACAATGCCCCTTTCGGCATGTACCTCACAAAGCACATGCAGCGGCTGGAGAGACCACAGCGATTCCTCACTTGGAGAATCTAGGGCCTCAGGCATCTACCCTACCTGTCCCTTCAGAAATCTTAGAGTCCTTGACAGAGCACGTGAATTGAACTTAAAGCTTAATCCTCTGAAGTGCAAATTCAGACTACCAGAAGTTACATATGTAGGCCATTTGTTTACAAGTATGGGCTTGAGACCAGCCCATCCAAGCAAATAGCCATTCTTGAAATGCCAGCACTAGATAATGTGCAAGCTCTACAATGTTTTCTTGGTATGGCCAATTACTTAGGCAAATTTATAGTAGACTTCAGTGAGTTGACAGTGCCTTTGAGAGAACTCGCACGTAAAAATTTTACCTGGTCCTGGCTTAGACCAGCACCAGAGAGCATTTGAAGTTCTTAAGCAGAAAATTTCTACTCCAACATTAAAATACTATGATGTCAACAAACAATAACTCTTTCATGCGATGCTTCAAAATTTGGTTTAGGTGCAGTTATTCTTCAAGAAGGCAAGTCAGTAAGTAGCCTACACATCTAGAACACTTACCCAGACTGAGAATGCAATACGCTCACATTTAGTAAGAATGTTTGGCAATAGTGTTTGCATGTTCCAAGTTTCATGATTATATCAGTGATCGAGAAATCCAAATTGAAACTGATCATCAACCTTGGGTTACTATTTTAAAGAAGCCTATGCATTTAGCTCCAGCGAGATTACAAAGAATGATGCTAAAATTGCAGTAGTGCAACTTCAAAATGGTTTATATGAAAGGCAAACTTCATCTGGCTAATACCTTATCCATATTGCCCAGAAATACAGTGGAACAGTTTGACACAGAGAATTTTGACTTTGATGCTGTGGAATTGTGTAATTTTTCTACCACAAGACTTGAGCTACAAGATCATACAATGACTTGATCCAGTTTTGCAGAAGCTTAATTACTATATCAGTGTTGGATGGCCATCAAAGCAATCAAGTGTACCACCAGAAGTGCAATCTTATTTTCCTTCAAAGGTCCTAAAGTAGTTGTTCCTGCTTCCTTACAACAGGAGTATATCCAGATTTTGCATAGTGGTCACCCGGGTTTCAAATCATCTAAGAGTGAGAGGGCTAGTGTTTTGAACTTCTCTAGCAAAATATGTTGATAAAGTACTTCCTTCCTGTTCAGTATGTAATAGTAGTAAAGTGCATTTGCACAGAGAACTACTTCAGCTAAGTCAAATTCCTGATCTACCTTGGTCAATTGTAGCTAGTGACGTATTTGAGTGGAATAATCAGCATTACTTAGTACTGGTAGACTCTTGTTCAAATTGTTTTAACTTCACTACAGTCATTACTAAAGTGAAACACCATTTCTCAATCCATGGCAGTCCACAGAAATTAAAATCTGACAATGGTATGCAATTCACCAGTCGATTTTCAGAAATTTTCCAGAGAGTGGGACTTTGTACATGTTACTAGTAGTCCAGAGTATCCGCAATCAAATGGACTTGCTGAATTTGCAGTAGAATGCAAAGCAATTACTTGAAAAGTTAGTGTGATGATATACCGATGTTTTTTTTTTTTTGTTTTTTTTTTTTAATTTACTCTCAGAAACATCCTCTGTGACTATATACTTGGTTCACCTGCTCAGATACTTCAGTCTAGGCAAACCAAACAATACTGGCTATCAGTTCTAGTTTAAAGCTTAAAGCTAAGAACAACCAAGCAATCAAAGCCCAGTTGTCTAGAAAGTATTCTTTCCAAAAGTCCAGCTATGACAAGTCGAGCAGATTTCTTCGTCCATTGATAAAAGGAGACAGTGAGGATACAATCAGCAAAAGGAAAGGTTTCGATTGGATTGGTCAAGTAACAAGTATTTGTGCAGAGCCGAGATCCTGTTTTGTTAAATCTGAGGGTGTGGAGTATAGGAGAAATTGCAGACATCTTCCTGTAGCAGACCAGCTTCATACCTCTGATAAAGCCTCTCAGAGCAATACAGACGATATTCCTGTTCCAGAACGTGTCTTGATTCATGATACTGTTCCGGTAGATGATTCCAATGTTCCTAAGATTGAACAGTCAGCAGAGACCATCCCAGTTTCTAAACGAGATCCCAAATTTTGTCACACGATATGGTCGCATTTCGAAGCCTAGTGTGAACTACACAGCAACTCGGACATAGTTGTATATATGTATCTAGCTTTGTATAATTGCATGATGAAAGTCATTTCTGTGTAAATTACATATTCATTAATATCGGTGACAATGCTGACTTATTTTCTCAAAGAGGAAGGGTGTAGAATAACAGGTGTTGTACCTTTAAGAAGCATATCCAAGATGTGTGTGCATATAAATACCAAGCACGTGTTGGCTTCAGTGCCATTTTGAAGGTGCAGCCAGATTGTTAACATCTATGTGCATGATAGCTAGTTTGTTTTTAAGTTGGTTACTTAACCTCATTGCGATGTGTTTACATACAATAAAGCTGCTTGAACAAGAACCCATGATGCTCACTTGTTTTATCCTGACCTGGCGAGTGACGTCATTTATCTTTGAAATACCATATATTCAGAGTTGATGTATTTTAGTTAGTGATGGTATGAGGATCTGAACCTTCCTATTAAGAACTGTTAAAAAAATATGCGGTCTATATTTTTGTATAATATTTTTAACTCTCAAACTATTTGATTCACTTTGAGTAACATTGTCCTGTGCTTAGCCAAGCATCACAATGCTTAATTGAAATTTAATCAGATTTACTAAAATTGGCAAGGTTATTGTACTCCTGCCTTTACTTAAAGCTTGGCCTTGACCTCTGGGTGCATTTTGATGCCTTGTAAGGGGCATGACTCACCCTGTTCTCAAGCCTTAGTCTTCCTGCATACTGCATCACTTTATTAGTAGCAGTACTATGGCATGTTTCAGACCTGGATTTTACAGCAACCAATTTTAAAAGTTCCCCGCTTAATACATTTACAAAGAACCTTTGATACTGTTTACCATTAATTGCCCAAGTGCCTTGTAGTATAGGCTTTGCTGAGGGACCCGCAATATGTTTTACTAATTTTATTAACTCCTGCTTCAAATATCAAAATTAGTTTGGCTGCACTACCCCAATGATCATGCATTGGCAAGCTATGTTAAGGAGTTCAGCTCCCATTTGGAAAAATGCATAGAGCCAGTAGTCTGTAACAAGTACTCTAAAACAGAAAATTAAAAAAAAATCTTTAAATAGCAATGCCCATACCCCTCTTTTCAAGGAAAATATTAAAATGATTATAAAAAAATGCAAAGCATTATCAAGTTTGCTAAAGGTGCCCATGGACTTAACCACAAAACATTACTCTCTAATGCACTGATCTTGTTCATAATGACATCTCCTGTTCTGCCCAGTAGACGTTCTAGACATACTTGTAAATAGAATTAGTGCTAGCATCACCCCAAGACATTTATCTTAAGCCCTGAAGTACCTGAATCCCTTACTTTCCCAGTTATTCTAAAAATCATTTACAGAAAGTGCTAATCAAGACCAAAAATACTATTACTGTGGAACCTGACAGTGTACCTGGTTCCTTACTTAGTAGGGCAAAACGTGCCCTTGGAACTGATTAACCTTTTAACTAACCCTAACATTTAGTTAAAAGGTTAATCAGTTCCAAGGACATGTTTAGCCCTACTAAGTAAGGAACCTGACAGTGTACCTGCTTCCTTACTTAGTAGGGCTAAATGTGCCCTTGCAACTGATTAACCTTTTAACTAACCCTAACATTTAGTTACTGGTTTCATCCCTGTTAAGTGTCTCACTGGAGCAGTGAGGCTCTTCCATAAGGGTGCCTTACAACCTGCCCTGGCAGTTAGACCTGTTAGTCTTAGGTTTCATCTGCAAAGCTATGGAATGTCTTGTAGCTGTCATCATAAACTGGGATATCAACAATCTCATTCAAGTTGACCCCCAACAGGTTAGGTTTGTAAAGAGTCGAGCATGTCTTAATCTTCAAAATTCCCTACAAAGGATTACAGAGGCTGTAAACAGTGGTCATGTGATACACCCAGAATGTCTTGACCTGGCTAAGGCTTTTGATGCCATTTCTCATGCTTGCATCATAAGAAAGCTAAAAGGCTTTAAAAATCTACTGATATGTCGTAAGATAGAAAACTGGTTGAAAGACAGAACCCACACAGTGCGAGTAGATACCTCATAAGAAATATGAAAGTCACCAATAGTGTCCCTCTGGGTTCAGTACTGGTATCGCCTCATTTTTTACCTTTCCTTCTCAGATATCCAAGCAGAGAGCCAAGACTTCAGCTAACAAAGTTAATAGACATATGCAAACTGAGGATTGTTAAGTCACCACCTGGCAGCCAAACCCTTCAGAACTAATTCTCTCATAGACTGTTGGTGTACAAAAAAAGCATAAACTTAAGGACAATAAACGTAGTATTACTTTTGGTAGACATGCCCCTCCCCTCATCATACTGTATAGGCAACACACCACTACAAAATGAAAATGTAATCAGAGACCTTGGAACTTAGGTTGTTGATTTGGTCTCTTGACTATCATGGCATTGGTTGTCAGCAAGTCTTATTATGTAGCCTGTTTAATTTCCAGAGAAGTATTATCAAGATCCAGGGGTAATCACTTTCTTATACTCAGCATTGGTCAGACCAGTTATCAAGTGTAATACCCTTTGTGGGATATATCTTATTAAATCTAACAGACCTCACGGGTTCTTGACTAAAAGGATCACAGACCCAAGTCTCTTGGCTGTAAACGTGGAAGCCCAATCTCTTTATTCAGTGTCTTAAGGCTTTTGAGAGGAGATGTCTCACTTGCCACATTAGAGACCCAGTTTTCTTGAGCCTGCTTTATCTCTCAAGTCCACTGTCTCTGCCAGTAATAGAACCAGGGACCACCTAAATATTCACCATAACATGGAGGGGCAGTTTTTAAATAACCCAACAGGTCTGTGCGTCTGTGTGCATCTCTGTGCGTGTGTGTCTGTCTGTGTGTGCGCATTCTGAGATGGACCTTCTTCCTCTCCAGAAGTTTTCGGTAGCATGGAAGCATTGAGTGTTGGAATAGTTTGCAGAATCTGAGACCGTTATGGAGAAAGTGGAGTGTCAGTAAATGGTTGCATAGATAATTAGAGATGGTTATAAAATGGATTAAGAGTTGAGGCAAGTGGGAAAGGACTGAGCAGATGCCAGTGAAACTGACTTCAGGGACTCAAACTGTTTTTAAATATTAATAGTGAACTCTGCTTTATAAATTTGCTAAGCTACGTAATATGTTGATTTCTAGTAATCCACATATTTTAACACCTTGCTGCTTAATTATAAAAATACTTTCATAGAAGGAGAAACAAGCTGTAGCATCTTTGCCCTGCAAAGAAGCTTTATTTACCTTTTAGGATTTTGAAAGATGCCCACTCATGATGCAGTTTTGAAAGCAGTACATTGAGAATTGTTTAAGGATATTAGAGATGTACATAACTCATAGTGACACTAACCGTAGCCTTGATCGTGTGTGGGCAGCATGTGTAGTAGTCTTACCATTCTTTATGCTATTGCCATGTTTTGCACTTCTTGCTTTTAGTAAAATTCAGAGGTGGCAAAATTTAACATTTTATGTTCTGTCTTTTTTTTAGCATACGGAAGTGCCAAGATGGAGACACTGATAGTGTAAACACTATGGTGGTTCATGAAGATGAGGAGCCACCAGTTGTCAACACTACAAGTAATACATATGGTGAAGACACTATGATTGTGCAGAGGGTAAGTCATGGGATTGTGCAGTTCCTGGAGAAGGCAAGGGATTGTAAGGCTTGATTGCATTTTTTTACTTGATTTTAATGATGTGTGTTAGTGTTGGTCGCAGAACATGTGAAAAAAGCCTTTTATTTCCTACTTATACTGGACTTGGCCTGGGTGGGCTTTATTTTCTTTCCTGTAAACTTGAGCGAGAATTGCCCTAGTTAATATGAATTATTTTGATTTCAAAACTTGATTAAAAAGACTTATTTTCCCCAGTTTATTTGGAGATGTGCTCTTTGGCTTCTGTAATAAGAGTAGTAGACCTACCCCATGAACCTGTGAACTGTTTGCTATTTATGTTATTACTATATTTACAACCACTGGGCCATTGAGAGTCTTAGCCTTATCACTCAAGTACAAATAATGCATACCGATTTCCTTGCGTTAGGAAGGAAAGTGATGCATACTCCAGTCATAAATTTATCAGGCAGTCTTGATGTGAATGTGTTGGATTTGCTTGCTGCTTGGCTTTTAACAGTATGGTAAGTACCCTTTAAGAAGAGGCTAATTGCTATATGTACCATGAGCAGAAGTTGAGAGTACTATGACCGATTCTGAATCACCATATTATGCATCTTCCCATTTGTGAAGTAGTAGTTGATGTAGACACCTAATTTAATGAGCAGTGTTCATGCTCTTTTTGATTACACATCACTACTTAGCTGAGCAGTGAGGTTGTATTTAATGCTCAGCTGTGGAGTCAACTTTTAAGATTTGCTTTTAGTTGCATAGTACGCAATGTATAAACCACACAAGCAGGCTTTGTATAATAGGTAAATCTCTGTTACTACCCATATTTAAAGAAATATTTATCATTTATTTACAACCTTGTTTGTTCTGATTTCCTGCTAAGGAGTGTGTCATATAACTTGTTTGCATTTAAAAGCATTTTCTAGAGTCTCCTTGCTCCTTTATCTGTTTAAACATTTCTGCAATTTTTTTTCTACTTAAGTAGTGTGGGTAGTGTAGCATTGTCCATATTCAGGTTTGTGTTTTGGGCCTAGTTTGTTAGTAGAGGCTGTCTGAGCGCATGTTCCAGGCCATCGTAGTTTAGCCAAAGCCAGTATATCATTTCCGTGAGAGTGAATTGTTCATGGTCATTGGCTGATTGGGGTTACCTGGACTACGGCTTGGAGTAAACACTTCATTGGTTCTTTCAAGCTTTTTTTTTTAAAGTTGTTTCTGGTTTCAACTTTGTTACTTAAGAAGTTGTCTTGAGTGTTTCTGCCATTTCACACTGAGTTAATTGGAGGAAGGGCACTGAATCAACTGATCTATGATATATAACATTAAGTATCCTGTTTTTTTGCTTATTTTTACGAGTTATTTATAGCACTTTTATTGTCTGCATATACTTTTCTAGCACTTTTATTGTCTGCATATACTTTTCTAGCTAGTTTCACTGTGTGTGAGGTATTAACTAGAAAGTTTCTACAATTGGTAAGCATCTGGTTTGGTTTGTTTGTTCTGATTTGTAGTTGCAGTTGCCCGCCCCTACTGTAAATTTGATCTGGGACACTCCTCCCAGTCTAGTGTCATTACCTCATTCTACCTAATCCAGAGAGAACATTTGAGAAGGCCAACACACTTAGTTTCTGCTCCTCCTTTCCCCTTTCCACTTTACAAAAAAAACCTTTTTTTTTCTAAGCTTGTTTCCTGCCTTTCCTGTAAGTCTAGTCCAGATACAGATTTGCTGTATCCAGGACTGTTTGTAAGCTTCTGAGCCCCTAAGCCTTTCTGTGTTGGAGGGAAGCCTTCTGGCTTAATTTTGTTTCTTAGAACTAGCCAGTTTTTCAGCACTCAAATCAGTTTCATTGAGCTCAGCACTTGTTCAGAACTCATTGTAAGCACTAAATAAGCTACAAATTACTGCAGCACTCAACTTTCCTCACTTGTCTAGAGGAAAATAGATTTTAGTACTTAATAAATAAGCACCTATCCAGGCATGTCTAAGGGACAGCTCCTGGTGTTTTCTCCTGTCTACCTGATTCATCTGGGCATCTTGGGGCAATGCAGCAATTGCCTCATGTACACAGGCAGCCCTCTCCTCCTACCACCCAACACTACAACCTGTGAGAGATGCACTTCTATAGCCAAACTGGAAGCAAAGCTCTCTTCAGCCAAGACTGGATAAGGTAAACACTTGCACCACACCACACTCCTCACATAGTCCCTCAAAATATACACCACCAAAACACACACACACAAACACAAAGCACACACCTACATTCACGGAGGCTCTCAATAAAAATCTATCCAAGCAACAGGGACCTCCAAAGCAGAAACGCAAGCAATCTCCATCCCCCAACACAACCCAAATGACACACAGCCCACAAACTCAGTGTGCCACTCAACCACAGCCCGTAAGTCATAACGTACCCAACACTCTAGTCATAGGTGACTCTATAGTCAGGCACACTGATGTTCCACTCACCAGGCTAAACAAGGAGAAAGTTGCTATCGGCTGCCTGTCAGGTGCCAAGATCCGCCACATAACGCACGCACTCAGGTCACTCCACAACAATTACAGATATGACTCTGTCATTGTCCATGTTGGTGTGAATGACCTGAGATATACCTCCCTGGACTACATGAAAAGAGACATGGAGGAGCTGTCTGATCTTATAGCCCAGGCAGGTACGACCCTAGCCCCGAGTAGAATCCTGCCATTACCCAGAATGATACCACAGTACAAGGACAAAAAGATTGACTTCAATTGGCTAAACTTCTGGTGTCATTCTAAGGGGATCCAGTATCTGTCTCCCTGGGATGACATGATCGACAAACCACGATGCTTTGCCAGAGATGGCCTGCACCTGTCGCCCTAGGGTTTCCAGATACTGGCTAAGGCTGTTGCCACCCCTATAGCGCCTTTTTTAGGCAAGGTTCAAATGACAAATTCACCACCGTAACAGATAACAAGCAAGCAAAATCTGAGGGTAATGTTACTTAATGCTAGAAGTCTAAACCTCAAAATTGCACTCACTCGAGGCATTCCTTAAAATGGAGAACATCGACATCTGTGCAGTGACAGAGACCTGGTTCAAGGCTCCAGAGAGCACTCCTGCATTACCAGGCTATAATTCATACCACACCTTTTGGCCACCTAACCTGGACCGAAACACTAAAGGTGGAGGCGTGTCCATGTTCATTAAGGATATCCACACCTCCAGGTTAGCTGCTCAGCATAATGCATCCGAGATTATCCAAGTGCAACTAACTCTGGGCAAGACCGCAATCCAAATTATAGCTTGCTACAGATCCCCCACTATGCCCCAGGATTCCCACTCCTCATTTCTTGATACACTGGAAAATATTAGGGTACAACCTAACACCCTAATAATGGGCGATTTCAACTACCCCACTATTAACTGGGAAAACTACTCGTGTACCAACTCTTGTGCTCAACGTTTTCTGGAATTCATAAATTCCAATGCCTTTAATCAACATATCCATACCCCCACCAGGGGCAGCAATATCCTAGACCTGGTCCTGGCCATTACCAACATGGGCACCAGAGGTCAATTTCTCATTGGTCTGATCCGACCACAAGCTAATCACCCTAGACATCCACATCCCACCACCCCCCCCCCCCCCAGTTAGGAAAACCAGCATAAAAAATTTCTGCAAAGCCAACTTCATGCTTCTTAAGTCAGAAGTGGCAAACTTCACGACACCCATGCTGATGGACAATAGAGGTACGACTGCTGACTCCTGTACAGATGCATTTTATAAGCACTTGCACGAGTGCATGGATCATGCAATCCCTAACAGAACCAGGATGCTATCCTCCAAAAAAAGGAAGCTAATCTGGTGGTCCCCTGCCATAAACAAACTGTACAAAAGAAGAAAGGAACAAAAAAAGAGTAAAATCCCATGATTGGAGGAACTCCGTGGTCAGCCTCAGTAGGAAGCTGAGATCCCTCATAAAGTCCTCCAAAGCTAGTTATGAAAACAAAATTGCCACTGATTCTAAAGACAACCACACAGCATTCTGTAGCTATGTCAAGAATCTCAATGGCAATGCTCAGATCTGCTCTGAGTTACAGCAGTTCTTCTTTCGGCTGCTCCCGTTAGGGGTCGCCACAGCAGATCATCTGTTTCCATTTCTTCCTGTCCTCTGCATCTTGCTCTGTCACACCAACCACCTGCATGTCCTCTCTCACCACATCCATAAACTTTATCTTAGGCCTTCCTCTTTTCCTGTTACCTGGCAACTTCATCCTTAGCATCTTTTTCCCAATATACTCTGCATCCCTCCTCAGTAGATGTCTAAACCAACGTAATCTTGCCTCTCTGGCTTTGTTTCCAAACCTTCCAACCTGGGCTGACCCTCTAATATACTTATTCCTAATCCTGTCCACCCTCGTCACACCCAGTGCAAATCTTAACATCTTTAACTCTGCCACGCCCAGCACTGACTCCTGCCTTTTTGTCAATGCCACTGTCTCCAACCCATATAACATAGCTGGTCTCACTACCCTCTTGTAGACCTTCCCTTTCACTCTTACTGGTACCCATCTTTCACAAATCACTCCTGACACTCTTCTCCACCCACTCCATCCTGCCTGTACTCTCTTCTTCACCTCTCTTCCACACTCACCATTACTCTGAACTGTTGACCCCAAGTATTTAAACTCAGCCACCTTCTCCACCTCTACTCCCTGCATCCTCACCATTCCTCTAGCCTCCCTCTCATTCACACACACATATTCTGTCTTAGTCCTGCTGACCTTCACTCCTCTTCTCTCTAGAGCATATCTCCACCTCTCCAGAGTCTACTTCACCTGTTCCCTACTCTCACTACAGATCACAATGTCATCTGCAAACATCATAGTCCACGTGGACTCGTCTGTCAACCTGTCCATCACCATTGCAAATAAGAAAGGGGTCAGAGCTGATCCTTGATGTAATCCCACCTCTACCTTAAACGCATCCATCACTCCCACCGCAGACCTCACCGCTGTCGCACTACCCTCGTACATATCCTGTGCCACTCTTACATACTTCTCTGACACTCCCGACTTCCTCATACAATACCACAACTCCTCTCTAGGCACCCTGTCATATGCTTTCTCTAAGTCCCCAAAGACACAATGCATCTCCTTCTGACCTTCTCTGTACTTCTCCATCAACACTCTCAGAGCAAACATCGCATCTGTAGTTCTCTTTCCTGGCATGAAACCATACTGCTGATCACTAATCATCACCTCCCTTCTTAACCTAGCTTCCACTACTTTCCCATAACTTCATGCTGTGACTGATCAGTTTAATCCCTCTGTAGTTACTACAGCTCTGCACATCACCCTTATTCTTAAAAATCTGTACCAAAACACTTTTTCTCCATTCCTCAGGCATCCACTCACTTTCCAAGATTTCATTAAACAATCTAGTTAAAAACTCCACTGCCATTTCACCTAAACACCTCCATGCTTCCACAGGTATGTCATCTGGACCAACAGCCTTGCCATTCTTCATAGCTATCCTTACTTCCTCCTTGCTAATCCACTGCACTGCATGATTCACTAGCCGCACATCATCCATCCTTCTCTCCCCCTCATTCTCTTCGTTCATCAGCCCCTCAAAGTACTCTTTCCATCTACTCAACACACTCTCCTCGCTTGTGAGTACATTTCGCTCATTATCCTTTATCACCCTTACCTGCTGCACATCTTTACTAGCTCTGTCCCTCTGTTTAGCCAATCGGTACAGTTCCTTTTCTCCCTCCTTAGTGTCCAACCTTTCATACAGGCACTAATTATACAGAGCCAACTGATATTGCCAACATCCTGGCAGATTGGTTCAGTGCTAACTTTACCCCTCTCTCACCCCCTAAAGGGCCCATCTCTATACCGGAAGAATGCAGAGTTCCTGTAATCATGGCTGCACAGATAAAAAAGTCTCCAAAGGCAAGAATACAGCATCCATGGAACCTGACATCATCCCAGGCTGCATTCTACACGAGCTACAGAACGAACTGGCACCCCACCTAAGTACCATGTTCATTCATAGCCTCACCTCGGGCTTTGTACCCACTGAATGCCGCATAGCAACCATTATCCTACTCCACAAAGGGGGAGCCACCACGGACCCTGGAACTACCACCCCATTAGCCTGACGAGCCTGGTCTGCAAGGCTATGGAACGTATCATTATGGAACTTATAAACAATGACATTGGTAATCTCCAAACCCTGGACCCTACCCAGTTCGGGTTTGTAAAAGGCAGATCATGTCTCCTAAACCTGATAGACTTCTTTGAAGCAGTCACCAAAGCCGTAGATGAGGGTAAGGTGGTCCATACAGCCTATCTAGATCTCGCCAAGGCTTTCAACACCATCCCCCACTCTGGAATTATAGATAACCTCACTAAACTAGGTATACACCCCTATGTCACAAGATGGGTTGCCAACTGGCTCACTGACAGAACCCACACTGTGAAAGTAGCAGACTCTAAATCCAACTTCAGACCAGTGACAAGTGGAGTACCACAAGGGTTCAGTCCTGGGTCCTCTCCTGTTTGGTATTTACTTCTCTGAAGTACAGGCTAACACAGAAGGTCTTTGGCTAGCAAAGTTCGCAGATGACTGCAAACTAGGAGCCATAATCAAAACTCCTAACGATGTGGACATCCTACAAAAGGGCCTCACTGAGACAGATGCCTGGTGTCAAAGCCATGGCCCCAAGCTCAATGCCAAAAAGTGCATTGTCATCCTCTTTTGGTAAAAACTTTGTACCCATGAACTACCACATAGGTGGTAGTCTACTTAACACTGAAAGTGTGATAAGAGACCTTGGGACACAGGTGGACAGTAGTCTCTCCTTTGATAATCACATTGCCACAGTAGTCAGGAAATCCTTCTACGTGGCACACATCATCACAAAAGATTTCTCATCCAGGAATAAAGGTCATTGTTCCCCTCTACTCATTACTCATTAGACCCATTATAGAATACAATGCCCCTTTTGGCATGTACCTCACAAGACATCTACAACAACTGGAAAGGCCACAGAAATACCTCACAAAGAGGATATACCGGCCTCAAACAGATGCCCTACGCAGACCACCTCAAAAAACTCCAGCTTTACTCTGTCACATATCGCCTACACAGAGGCGATCTCTGCCTAACATACAATGATATTTCAAACCCAGAGCTGTTGGACATGCTCCACTTAAAGAAATCCCAATCCTTCTGAGCTACATGCTGTACGGACCTAAACCTTAACACCACAATAAACAGAAAATCCTGGAGGGATAGATTCCTGTCCCAGAGACTTCCCATACTCTGGAACAAACTTACCTATCTATATCAAACAACGCACCTATTTAGCACTCTTCAAGAAAAATCTTGATGATTGGATGGGAGATAAGAAATTCATCCCGAGGATAACTTCTGTGGATCTGCTTGACAGGGGCACAGGAAAATAATTTTTTTGGGTGGCAAAAGCCAGAGTACCATTTGGCTAGGCTTATATAGGCCCTAGGGCCAATAGCCTAGTACCTACCTATGAACCTGTAATAAGCACCTTTTTTTTTATTCCAGGTAGACAGTAGATGACTAGACACATACTGATCAGACTGTTAATTTAAATGTTATTTTTTTTCTGTCAGACTCCAGAGGAGGAACGCAGTCGACTACATGCAGACAGCAATGGCTATACAAACCTCCCTGATGTCGTGCAGCCCAGTCACTCACCCACTGAAACCAAGGGGCAAAACTCCTCTCCAGACAAGGATAGCAGCACTGACGTAAGATTCTTTAATTTATCTTGGAAACCGCATTAGCCAGAGTATGCCAAGTTAACTTACATATATTTAAATCCAGTATCCTAAAGTTGATGTTGACAGTCTTGACTGTTAATTGCTCACTTGTACTTCAATATTGCTTTACAGGTGTATAGCTGACGTGCTGATGGAAATCTAGCCTGCTCTGGGTAGTGCAGCAGGAGGAGCTGAAAAGATTGACAGGATTCATTGGTTTGTTACAACCAGGGACTTTGTTAGGTACCTGGAAATTTTAAATCTAATGTGCAGATTCTTGCCTAGAACACGTGTGATACTTCACATGCAGGCTGTTTTGGCAAAGTTGACTTGTTTCTGTATGCATACCCTCCAATTCCCTGATGTGATTCAGAATGTATGGAAAGTAAACCGAAGAAAATAGCCATTTTTTGCTAAGGCAACATCCCCCCCGGAGCACAGGAAGAATCAATGAGTCTGCCCCAGCATGTACATCTATTTTTTCAGGGGAATGTGCCCTTGATCCCTACAAAACTTCCGACATCTTGAGTAATCTGACCCACTTACCCTTTGGGTGCCTAGTCATGAGGGACTCTAGATGACCTAATACCAGACAATATCCCAGGATGCCTTCTAAATAGCACGAAACATGACCTATCAGGGCCTTTGGAATTACTGTTTAACTGTAGCCTCCAAACACCCTTCATGCCTCATGATGGAGAAAAGGCAACAGTCATCCCTCTGCACAAAGGTGGGCTATCTACAGACCCTGGAAACTACAGACCCATAAGTCTCACTAACCTTGCATGTAAAGCCATGGAAAGAATATCATGGAGATGATCAAGAGAGATATAGTAAACCTCCAGACACTGGACCCAACCCAGTTTGGTTTAGTCAAGGGCAGATCATGCCTACTCAACCTGATGGACTTCTTTGAGAAGGTCACCAAATCAATGGATGAGGGTAGAATTGTTCACCCTGCCTACCTTGACCTGGCCAAGGCATTTGACAAAATACTCTACTCTGGCTTTCTTGGCAAACTCAAGAGGTTAGGTACAAACTCATGTGTCCAACCAGTGGATAGCCAGCTGGCTCACAGACAGGGCTCATGACGTTAGAATTTAGGGAGTCCAGCTCTACAAAGAGGCCAGTCACAAATAAAGTCCCTCTGGGATCAGTCCTTGGGCTGCTCCTTTTTGGCATTTACTTCTCAGAAGTCAAGGCCAGTGTCACTGGTCCCTGGCTGACTAAATCTGCAGATAATTGCAAATTAGGAGCGGTCATTGAATCTCCCACTGACAAGGATTTTCTCCAGGAGGGGCTGACTCAGACAAACTGGTGTCAGAGCCATGGACTAAAACTAAATGCCAAGAAATGCATAATAGCATCTTTGGGAAGTCTTCCATCGCTGGTAACTATCATATTTGACAACACACCCCTTAGAGTTTACCCAGTAGTCAGGTACTTAGGGACACACAGATAGTAATCTAGCCTTTGACGATCGTGTTTACAGTGGTGTTGAAATCATTCTATATTGCACAACTTATAAACAAAGGTATGCCATCTAAGTTCAAGTAAGTCATTGTTCCACTGCATTTGGCATTTGTCAGAACTATCATTGAGTACAATATGCCCCCTTTGGTATGTACCCAACCAGGCATATTCAACAATTGGAACGTCCACAGAGGTTCCTCACTAAAAGAAAACGGGGCGTAAGTAAAATGTCCTATGCAGACTTCTTCAATGTCTCCTACAGGCTTTTGAGGGGAGATCTATGCTTAGCATACAGGGCATTGTCAGACCCCACTCTGATGGACCTCCTGCATATTCACAAAATAAACAGCACCGGAATTACCCATTCTAAAGACTTAAACCTTGCCTGTGATATAAATAGGTCCTACTAGAGAGATGGGTATGTATCCCAGAGACTACCGCATCTATGGAACAGGCTCCCCCATCCATGTGAAGCAGAGTTCCTCCCTAAACCAGTTAAAGTGCAACTTGACAATTGGATGGAAAAACTGAAATTCGTCCCTGGTTTGGCACGCATTAATGGACACAGGTAACCTGTAAAATGGTTAATCTCCCAAACCCCTGCTTAGACTTATCAAGGGTATCAGTATTTGTCAGAGATTTGGGCTGCATGGCCAAGCTTAAAAAGGCGCTTGTGGTTGTTAGCTTAGTAAACACCTATGAACCTGTGGACCTAAGTGATTCTTAGTCAAATTAACAATATTTTCCATCTGGTGCAAGAGCAGGAATTGAACACCAGATGCAGTAGGGGTACCTGTGATTCTACACTAACTTTCATATCTGCTTCCAGCAGGGTTCTACTGCTTCTTATTGAAGAAGCACTGTGTACTGTTCACTAAATCACTTGCAGTAAAACAAGCTTTCAGAGCAGCTCCCCTCCCTAAGGTCCTCTAAAGAAGAGTGGTAGTGCTTTGGGACTTGACCTCATGCCGGAAAGACTGACAGAGTCCTTTAAATCCATCTCCCGCTGCTACTTAAAATACTTGACCTGGAAACTGCATTGTTAGTGACTAGTCATGTCAACTAAGAGGATTTGTGATCTCTATGCCTTTATTTGCAAGAAGGCCGTAAAGTTTTCCATAGTGACAGTGAGAGTTTGTGTACAACCTCTTTTTTGTACATAGTCTCTACTTCTGTTTTAAATTAAACCAACCAGTTTTCTTATGGAACTCAAAGTAGAGAGGAAATAATTTTTTAGTCCATGAGTATTCACAGGAAGCTTAGATACTTGCCTGTAGAACACATGACTTGAGAAAACTAGAGCAAACGTTTGATTCTTTTGCTAAAAGGGAGGGTAGTCTAGTAACAAAATAGACCATCTATAAGTGTCTAACGCCTTTCAGTAACGTCTGCTACTCTGTGAGCCCCCCACTCTATCAGGCAACAAGTGCTGCCACTGACGTGTGTAGATAACACAAGCCATCTTGAATGCACCCACTGGTTGTCTTTCTACAGTTTCTTTAGCTTCATAAGATGGATGTCCTATCAAGGGGGCAGGGCGGGCTTTGCCATGGCTGTTCTTCACAGCTCCCTACACTATACCCTAGGTAAACTAACAATCAGCCAACAAGTTAGGTGAGTGTTTGGAATCTTTACAAAGGTTGATACTGCAGTGGCAATCCATGTGAAGAACATAGTATAGGATCCTGCTGTAGTATGTTTGAGTAGGATCACTGTTGCTATGTATTGCCTTCCTCTATCCCTGCTTAAGTGCTTTCAGGCATCCTAGGTCTGGGGTGGGTACCATTTCCTTATTTCCTTTCATCTCCCCCCTATACTTAATTTGTCCAGCTCTTTCACATCCTGTGGTTATACAAGCTCTATGGAAGGTGGTTTCGTATGTATGCCTAGCTTGGCACCACAGGGGCAGTTTTGGGATGTTAAAGCCTGTAATGCCACTCTAGGCCACCTGAATGTTATGTGGTTTACACAGTATCGGGTCATGGACAGCCATACGTATGGCTGTTGTGAGCATTAAAGAACTGAAGAAGGTGAGGCAGTGTGCCTAAAAAAGAGGAATTCACTTGACCAGGGGTTAAGGGAAAGTTAAAGAACTGTGGAACCCGGGCCAGATATCAAACCTCTCCTTTGGCTTGGTTTCCAAAGGTTATTACTGCAACAGGGATTCTTAAACACCTACTGATAATGTAAGCTGTTTACACAACTTCGACATGTAGGCAGAGTTCCATAGAAGTCAGCTGTTTTTGAGATGTTTTCTCAATTTGCAACAGGGAAAATCTGTTGGAGAGGA
>NC_056739.1:483377407-483427407 GCF_019279795.1 Protopterus annectens
ATAGAAGTGTGCTATTCTGGTTTCTTAGGTGGTATGCAGCAACCATTTATTGAAGTTTATTTTTTTTAGAGGGCAACAATTTTAATTTGTGCTGTAGGACGTTCTAGCAGAGACTGCTGACCATTTTGGCATTTGCTGTGGCAGTGGAGTGGTGTAAGTGTGGGCTGAGATTTATAAATTTTAGAATGCTTTCCATAGTATTAGCGTTGTCAGTGAGAGTAAATTCTAACCTTGATAAGAATACATTGATTGCTATAGCATGTCCAGCTTCTTTGGTAAGTATGAGACTTTGTAAGCAACTTTTTCCTGAGCCAGCAACTTTTGAGATTTTGATTAAACATGTTGCCGAAAGATTGTTTTGTTTCATGTTAAAGCCAAGTGTCTGTGTTGTCTACTGGTGTGGTGGCAAGCTAGCTGTCACTGTGCCTGTGTAGCTCTGTGCAAGAGGGATTTTAGATTGCCAGAATTCTTCCCAAAATGAATGTAGGGTCTAATATCAAAGGATTGAAGTACGCGTTTGTATTGACATGTTAAACTCAAAAAAAAGCCAAAAGAAGATGAAAAGCAAGCAGAGAAAAGAAGTCTGGTGTACTGAGCAAGTCACATGGTGGTGATTTGGCAGGAAATGTAGATTAAAAAAAAATACCTGAATGGAGAATCTCATGGTACAAGAGGGGGGGGGGGCTCTGGGATGTTATTCAGGGACATTATGAGCATGCGACTGTTAGATGTACATTCAGAGCTTGAAGATCTGAGCTGACTCTGCAGAAGCTAGGTTGAACAGTATTGAAGCTAGAACTGTAGATGCTGAAAGTAGGGCTCGATGCAAGAATATGAAGATATCTTGAATACTAGAAAGGTATGAGTGAGGGGATTGTGTGCCATCTATGGCTACATTACTGGTGGAATAGACTGGCATCTCCTAGTGGGAATTGATAGGTGCAGAACCGTGTGGGAACCTGAGTTGCAAACTGCAAGGAGGCCATACTGCTTAGACTTATAATTGCATACCCTAAAGGAGTAAGTGCTTAACACTGTGGCAACCTGGAAAGAAAATGAAAGTGGGAAATACAACAGTATATTGTAGATATGGATTTCTCATTTGAGACCAGGCAGAAGAGGAATGCCTTTCTCCCTGTAATTAAGGCATGTAAGGAGAAAGGCCTCTGGTGATGAATGATGTACGTCTGTCCTTTAAACTTTCATCAAGGGGCAGTTAAGACATTTGTTGATGTAGTGGTGTAAGTGATAGTTTGTATAAAGATGCCAGTGAACTGTAAATGTAATACTTAAATTGACCAGGAGGAGAATGGACAATTAACTGATGCTGGGAGAGAAGATGAAAATGGTCTAAAAATGTTGAGGTGCTTCCCATTCCATAAACAGCAAAGGCTGAAAAGGAGATTCTTAGAATTGAGGAGGAGAAAAGAAAGTTGAGTTGTTGATTTTGGACTATTTGATGGATGAATTGTACAGCACTGTTTTGTGAGACTGTAAGGAAGGACAGTATGGAGGTGAATCAGAACGTGAGCTATCTTTGAACACATGCTTTATGTGAAATCAAGTGAAGTTATCGGACTGGTTAGACTCCCTTCCTAGTGTTCATAAAAGGACGTCTAAGAGAACTGGACATAAATGCAGATAAGTACTGTTACCTATTAATGTTCATGAATTGTTTATAGAAGGGAAAGAATAAGGGAAAATGAATTAAAGTACCATCTTGCACTTATCAAAAGATGTGGCAAGGGGACTGGTACTAAAGCAACTATTTAAAATGTTTAGGGGGAGAGATGTCAAATCAGTAAACAAGTATGTAGTTGGAAGGGGAAATGTCAGTTGTTTACTCATGCATAAATTAATATTGAATTGCTTAGGCTAATATTTTTTGTATTTGTGAATGACTATGGCACAAAACTGGACATGTTTTATATGCTATGTACTGTAGTTGTATTTGTTGTAACAAGTAGAGAAAGGAATGCTTAGTTAAGGGGAATAAGTACACATGAGAACCAGGTTATCGATAGGGTTGAATGGCTGAAAGGCTTGCTTGCTAGTTAGATAATAGTGGAAGAGTTTGTTGTTTCCAGGGGGTCAATAAATATTGATTGGAAGGCTGCAAAGATGAAAATGACAAGGGGGGGGGCATATTGCCTAGCAGATAGGTTCTTCTGCCTTCTGATTTGACTGTGACTGAATGTTGCGAGAGATGTTTAAATGAAGGTGTAGCTTGGTAGATGGAAGGTGGATAACGAGGGTAAAAGAAGTAGACAAGTTGGGTTTTCAGTGGGATGAATGGGGGGGGGGTAATCTATGGGTTTGGTATTGACTGGGTAAGATGTGTCCTCTTATGATTTAAATCATTAGGGTTGCAGTCAAGAGGTGAAGGAATACAGGAATTGGTCAGTGGATGTTTACTAGGTTATCGCGGAATATTAGATGCAGGGGACAGTGAAATTTTAAGACTAAAATGAACTTAAGTAGAGTAAAAGAATAAATGAGTCCGAGGAGTGTAGCCAGCCACCGTAACAGGTAGTGTTTTTTTTTTTTTATTTCAGAAATGTTGGAATCTATCAAAAGAAAAGGTAGGTAGTGTGTGGTGGAAGGTAGGAAAACTGGTGGCATGGCAAGGTGGATTGTGATGGGGTGAAGGTTCTTTGTAGGAGGGAACTAGGTTGAGAGTCACAAATGAAAGAATGGTGTATGGGATGGGACAACTGGAGGTGGAATTATGAGTAAAACCATATTTTTGGACACAGTAATAGAATGGTGTAGAATACTGATGTTTGAGTAGTCATGGTATAAGAAATAGGAAGGAGAGAAATGGGGAAGATTGAGGGTAATGATAAAGAATGTTTGAAGAGGGAGTAGGAGGTTAGAAGGCTAAATGGGGGAGAAGGTAAGCCTACAAGTGAAGGAAGCGAGAGGAAGAGGTGAGCCGGATTGAAATTGAATGGCAATAGAAAGGAAGTGAAGGGAGGGAAAGGAATTTAAAGACTGAGATGAGGCATGCCAGGGTTCTAGTGAGCAACCGCACTGTCATGGTTATGAATGTACCAATAGTACAGGTGCAAACAGGTCCTCTTGGAGTAGAGAGATTATCAAGAAAATGGGACAGTACATGTTGCTGTATATATGCACATAGTTTTTGGGAAAGAGGGGTACATTATAGGACATGGGAGGAAAGATTGAATGCAGAATAATCTCTGGAAGGAAAACAATGAGACAGAATTATGGGCCTTTGGATGATATGTAGGTGGATTGGTCAGGAAATGGAGCAACAAGAATAAGGAATTAGGAGGAGGAAAATATACAGAAGAGTGGAATGGATTTTCATAGTAGGGCGTGAAATTTTAGTGGCCTGGGGGAATAATATAAAGAGAGAGAATGATGGAGATGTTGAGAACACGGGCAGAAATTTTAGCTGTCATGGAAACGCATTTAAGGATATAGTTGGAATACCTGAAGAAAGGAGGTTACAGGGTAGTAATGTTTGCCACTGTAAGGGGGGCACAGGAGTAGTAGTATTTATCAAAAATGTACTCACAGTGCAGATAGAAAGTGGACTGGAAGATGAGAAAGGAAGGTACGCAGGGATTAAAAGTATATTTGAAAATATTAAAATCATGACTGCAGCAATATATCCCACCCAAAGCGCGACTAGAAAAGATGAGGATAATGCTGGGTGAGATGGTGAGACTTTAAGAAGGGTAGCAGTATGTATTAGATTTGGAACATAACTCCGAGAATGAAGGGGAATCTGGACCAAGGAAGAGAAGTCTGAGAAAGGAAGGTTTGTGAGAGTGTTTATATAATCTCTCGAAGTCATCATTGGTCACCAGTGAAGTTATACAACCACCTCAAATCAATAGCTCAGAGATTCTTGCCACCAAATTGCAACTTAATAAAAGTAAATGTATCATCATTTATATGTACATTCCCTCAGGAAATAATATATCTACACTTGGAAGATACCCTTCACTGGCTATCATGTAACTATCCCCAATAAACCATTCTACTCTGAGATTTTAACATAGAGTGGAACTCCTGCTCCTCAGAATCCACAACCACTCATGTTAACCTGAATGCATTTACACAAATCATACCCACTCCTACCAGGATAGGTAAACCTAACCAAAAAGAAAGCTTACTTGATTGGATACTTATCAATCATCATCCCCAACTGTTCACCTCTGAGACCCTCCCTGGTAACTTAAGTGATCACCTTCTCACATATATAATCAAGCATAAAGCCATTTACCCCCATTAACTCACACTTAGAATGGTAAGAAGCAAAAGGAACTTTAACCCTGCCAAATTCCAACAGGAACTAAACTCATGTAAATGCTCAATTCTAGAAAATCTCCCCTTAGAGGAAGCAGTTGTATACTTCAATAAATTCCTTGAGATCCTTGACTCTCGCGCACCTTTTCGCTCCAAAGAGACCAAACTGAAAATTACCCCTGGAAATAAAGCATGGACATTATGGCATACCACAAAAAACCCCAAGATCACATTTCATATAGGCAATCAAGGAATGAGACTAAAAAATCAATTTTACAAGACAAAAAAAAACCCTACTATAATCTACAGCAAATAAATCAAAACAACCCTCAGAAGATTTGGGCAGGTTTAAATAAACTATCACATCCTGGACAGACTTCCACCCCGACCCCTGCAGCAACCATTGACAAAACCACCTGAGGAAGTCTGACAGTTTTAACAGATTCTTCACTGAGACAATCCAAACCTTAGCTAGCCAACTACCTCCAAGCTCCCCTGGCCCTGCGGACACCACCCCAGTAACCAACTCTCATTCAGATTCCAACCAGTTGCCACCACACTTGCCCGTAACTTGATCAAAAAATTAAAACCAACTACACACTGCTGGTGTACTCCCTGCTGAGTATCTACATATAGCAGCTGTTGCCATTGCCTACCCCATCTCAATTCTAATCAATCAAACCATAGTAGAAGTCAAAATTCCCACCATCTGGAAAATATCCTATGTTATCCCACTTCACAAAGGAGACAGCTCTTCTGAACTATCTAACTATAGGCCAATCGCTATACTATCTCCACTTGCAAAAATTATGGAAAATGTATTCATAGACAACTGCTGCACCACCTAATCCAGAATAACCTTATGGCAGACCCCCAGCATGGCTTCCGACCTCACCACAGCAGCACTCCATCCCTACTAGCCTTCTCCAACACCATAAATCATAATCACAGCCAAAATAAAATATTCTCTACCCTCTTCTTGGATCTCTCCAAGGCATTTGATATGGTTGATCACAAACTTCTAATTCACACCCTGAAAACACTGTCTGTAGATACTAAAGCCCTTCAGTGGTTCCATTCCTAAGTGGCAAGACAGGCTGTCCTTTGACAAAACAAACTATCTAACCTCCTACTCAACTCCCTTGCTGTACCCCAGGGTTCTATACTAGGGCCCCTTCTGTTCTCTGTTTTCATCAGTGACCTCTATACTGTTATCACAAAAGTCAGCTGTGTCCAATACACTGACGACTCCAGCCTGGTCTGCCACATCCCAGACAGAACTATGATCAGCCACACACAACTCCTTCAACATAATAGAAAATTGGCTTTCTGGTCGTCGTCTGATTTTAAATCCCAAAAAAACAAAACTATTACTTTTCTCAACAATTCTTAAGTCCACTGCATTTACTTTTACCATAAAGTCCGATAATGGCACTATAATCTCCCCAGACACCTCTACAAAACTACTAGGTGTTACCATAGATGATCTTAAATTAGACCTGCATGTTAATCAGACCATCAAAACCATCAATAAAAAATTAGGATCACTTTATAGGATAATAGCCTTCTTGACCCCACCTGCTAAAATTGCCTTAGCTCGCTCTCACCTACTTTCAGCTCTACTGTACGCGTCCCCTTTACTCTCTAACCTAAACAAGTCTGTTCTTAATAAACTTTCCATCTGCTACAACTACACTGCCAGATTTGCCACTGGTCTACCTTATAGGACACACCACTGCATCAATCTAAACCAGCTTGGGTGGCTAGAACTGCCCAGCTTGATCTAGTATAACCAACTGATTATGGCTTATAAAATCCACTACAACCCAGACAATACTCCTGCACTTAAACATTATCACCCCCATAACAATCCCAAGCCCCTTCAATCTTCTAACAGACTGCTAGTTCAATCTATCAAAACCAACAACTCAGCCGGTGACACTCTATTTGCCAACTCTGCAGGTAGATCCTGGACCTCACTCCCAACTGATATTACTTTACTTTCTACCCTGAGTCAATTTAAGGTAAGACTGAGACAATACCTGACACTAAACCGGCTATGTCAATGCACCAAACCTGGCTAACTCGACTCTAGTTTTGAGTTAAAAAAACCTGTGATAGAGCTTGTTGTGTCTGTTAAACTGGACCTACCCCCGATATTATCTCAGAACTTTGGAATTTGTACATATTGTTAGATATGTAACCACAGTATTTACTGCATCTGTAATCTTAATTTTTTTTTTACCTTGTAATCTTAAGTTGTGTACCTATAATCTTAATTGTTTTCCTTGTAGCTTTTCTCCCCAGGCCTCCACTGAAAATGGACATTTATCCAGTCTGGACTATCCCGGTCAACAAATGTAAACTAAAATAAAATCAGTGAGGTGAAGAGATAATAGAGGATTAATTGGAAGAAAGGTGAGAGGCCCAGAGTTATACGTGTTACTCAGAAAAATATGGTAGTTGGTCAAGAATAGAAGGAGGATTGATTACAAAAGAACACGATGACATTGTGAGAAGTAACAGAGCCTATTGGTCAGATAGTGTAATGATGGGAGTGAATTTGTTGTACAATGCATATGTCTGAAGAGTCATTGGAGAATGTCAGTAATACTTGTTGAGAAATGAAGAGGTTTGGCGTATACTGAAGAAGGTGTTGGAACAGGTAACAATCTGATTGGGCATGTTAGTGGAGGCAAAACAAAAGATAAGACTGTTGTAAAGAGGAAATAGAAGAGGAAGAAGAACGGAAGGAAGTGGAAAGAGGAATTGATACGATTGCAGGAACACAGGAAGGGGAATAGTGGTAGGATAAAAGTAGGTAGAGCAGAAAGATCAAGTAAAAATTGAGAGGATGTAAGGATCTGGAATAGGAAGCTTGCAGAAGAAAGGGTTTATTTTAAGGTAAATCAGAAAATAAGAATGCTAACAGTTCGATTAAGACAGCAGGAAGTGGAAAAAGGAGTATATGAGCTAGGACGTGGAATGGAGAAGAGGGTTGCTTGGGGAAATTTTGGAAGGATTTCAAACATTACTGTATATGTTGGAGGAGGTAGTAGGGATAAAGAACAAGGATAGGAGCAGAGAATGGGATGGAAGTTAGAAAGTCAGGATAAGGAGAAATTAGAAATGAAAAGAGAACTAGCATGAAGTAAATTGAGGAAAGTGAGATAATGTGGAAATGGACTCCTAGTAGAATTTTTGGGAATTATGTAAGCAGAAGTAATCAGGTGGTGGATACAGTTATTTAATAAGGTGTGAGGGAGGAAGTACCATCCTCATGGAAAAAAAGCAGTGATATCTGTAATTCCTAGAGGGGAAGGACCCAAGATTACCAGCTTCTTGTAGACAGACATTGCTGCTAAATCATGGCTGTAAATGGTCCAGAAAATAAACTCATTAAATCCAAGGACAAGTGGATCACACAACAGCAATGTAGACAGACTTCCAGTCACAAGTGTAGTCCAACACATGGCCAGGGTAATATAAAAAAAGTTTTAATTGTAAACAATAAGCGCTTTTGCAAGTAAACACCCTTGCTTCTTTAAACCTTTAATGACAAACAATACATAAAATTGTACCTTTTATGTAAAAATCAGACCTCCAGTCCCACAAAGGGAACGAAGATGACATAATTCTGCTTGCACTTACTGCAAAATCTCTTAAAGCAACATTGCTTAATAAATAAAACATTGCATTATATTACACTGTGTTTAAAAAACACCATTTCTCTTCCTTGAGTCAGTTTCTATGTAGATACTTCACATAAAGGCAAAAACATAATTTGTTACATTATACTATATTAACTGCAACATTGTTTTTAATAACACTGTTTCTTTTTGCATGAATAAGCTTTTTAACTACATACTTTCTCAACATAAAAACTAATATACTGGCATCCTAAAAAAGAATGAACAAAAATAAGAATAAAAATGTCTTGAGCAAAATTAATGACAAACATTCATACGTTAGATGCCTCTCCTGAATATATGTAATATATTATCAACTAATATCAGGAAAATATAATTTCATTCTACTCACATGTACTAAACGCTTTTAGGTGCAAAGCTAGTTACTAATTATATTATGAAAAAAATATAATTTCATTCTACTCACGTATACTAAACACTTTTCGGTGCAAAGCTAGTTACTAACCAATTATGAAAAAAATGCTTCATTGAACAATTAAAATAATATGATTTCTTAAAACCAAATTCTGTGCCAACTTGAGTACCTGTTCACAATGCATGAAGGCTGTTAAAAATGTGCAAATCGCATGTCTGTGTGCAAGGTAAATGAAAAACTAGACAAATAATAATATGCCTATGGATATAGAAAATTGATTAAACGTACTAAAAAAACCTTATTTTCATATATACGTGCACTAGTGGCATGATTATAGACACAAAAACACAAAGTGGTCTGAAACAATACATACAAATTCTTATACTATAAGATATCCCACTCTTAAAATAATGAGCTAAACCTATATTATGATTACTTCAGCTTATTTCGGCAACAGCCTGGCCTTCAAAACTGGTTTGATAGGGACGAATCCATTCAACCCTGGTTCCTTATCTGCTCGTAACCTGATGATCCATTTTCTCTCTGACTTCTGTACGATTCCTTAAGTCCCCTTTTCTATAAGTTTGTTTAACCTGTTCTACTGCCATAAACTTAAAGTTGTGGTCATTTCCATTATTCTTAATATGCTTAGCTAATGCATTGATCATATTCATGATCCTCATGTTGTATAGATGCTCTCTAATACAGTCACGAAAGTGACAATTAGTTTTTTCTATATAAAAACTTTTACAGAGTAAACAATATGCTAAGTATACAATGTTTACACTATTACAATCTCATTTTACATGAAAAGTGCATTTCCTTCCATCTTGTGGATGAATAAACTCCCTTCTCTGATCCATGTACTGGCAATAATTATAGGTGCCAGTGGCTCCATGATCCAAATTATAACTTGAATGGTCTCTGTCTTTATAACCACATAATCTTTTGATGTTTTTCTTATTTTTATATCTAAATAAAGGGTTATCTCCTATCAAATTCTTTATTTTTTCGTCTGTAGTCAAAATGTTCCAGTGTCTATATAATTTTAATATATTTGACATCATTACTGTAATACATCATATATCTTTGCTTATTTGTAAATATCGGGGTTTTTTGTATTTAGTTTGCGTGTGAAATGAGGTCTCATGGCTCTATTTCTGTTGGCACTAACATTTTCACAAAGCTGCTTGACTAATTCACCATCATACCCTAACAAAGCCCTTGCGTAGATGCTGAACTTCTTGAAAACCTATTTCAGTATCATTGAGCCTAGATGCTCTTGTTACTTGCCCCTTAATGTTTGAAAAAACATAAGGTGGGTGCATGCTATCTCTGTGTAATAATTTATTACTATAGCAAGGTTTACGATAAATGGTGGTAGTGATGTTCTTTGCTATAGCCTTCTTGATCAATATATCTAAGAAGATCTCTTCTACTCCTGTTACCATGTCAAACTTCAAAAATTCATAACAACTTTGAGTGCAATTATAAAACCTATCCAAGCATTATAAATCACCCACCCACACAAAAAACGCATCTACATAATAGCGATAAAATGATATATACTTTCTATATTCAGACTTATCCAAGATATGTTGATTTTCTCATTGGGCCATAAATATGTAAGCATAGGTGTTAGCACACGCTGTGCCCATTGCTACGCTGTCTAATTGTAGATAATATACATCTGTGAACACAAACATTGTTATGTAGCACAATTTCCATTAATTTGCTCAACATATATATATATATATATGCTATTAATGTCCATTTGTTCATCTATCCGTAGGTACTCCTTTAAAAACAGAATCCCTATCTAATTTAGTATGATAGTGAAAAGAGATCTAATATCCATAGTCACAAAATAAAAACTGTGATCTAAAGGTGTAGTCTCAACTGATAAAAATCTTGCAAAAAATTTTTTGTACATTGCAGTACATAGTTGTTCTTATTTAATATAGGTCGTAGATGTTTTTCTTCAAAAATGGAGAAGGGCTCTGTAAGCCAGCCATCTCCAGATACTATCGGACGAAAAGGAAGGAGGTAAAGGGTCTTTGTGTATTTTCGGAATGCCTTGTACACATAGTATTCTTGGGCATTATACTGTGCAATAGCTATACAACTCTACATCAATGACCCTCATATTTAATAGTTCTGGTAATGTTTTGTCTATATCATTTTTCATTCTGTTGATATCTAACATAGTCGCACTACAATATGTATGAATATCATTCAACATATTTGGCATAGTATTATCGTAATAGCTAACATCCATTACTACTGTAGGTCCACCCTTGTCAGCTGGTTTTATGATGATATTGTTACTCTGTAGATGTTTTAAAGCTAATTGTTCTTGAACATTTAAATTTTAAAACTTTCTTTTGTCTATTTTCATGAAAATGTTCATATATATATCATTAGTACATAATGTACTGAAAGCATCTAACAATAGATGAGATATAGGTACTACAGTACTAGGTTCCTTGTAGGAAAAGGAAGATACATTACCACCTGTATTAGAATCCCCAAAAGTCATTTTTAACATAAGATTTCAAATAAGTCCAATATCGTTTCAGCTAAGTCGGCACCTTGGGAAGGTATATACAAAAGTCCCATCTCCAATACTTTACATTCCTCTTCAGTTAAGTCGGCACCTTGGGAAGGTATATACAAAAGTCCTGTCTCCAATACTTTACATTCCTCTTCAGTAAGGTTTATACATGATATATTCCAAACTAATGATTCAGGCCTGTCTCAAACATTTTCTTTATGGATTGGTGCCCTTCTGTGGCAAACTTGCATTTCTGCCTCCCTCTTCTTGATCGACTGCAATATTTTGTTCTGACATATGGGTAGTGGCAATTTCATGTAAGATTCGTTTTTAGAGGGGTTGAGGGGTTCTCCAGTTCGATTCTCTGCTGCAGCGCCTTCTGTGTGGAGTCTGCATGTCCTCCCCATGGTCCAGTGACGTTTAAAGACATTTAGGTAGGTGAGTGCGTGAATGGGTGTGCCTTCTTTGAAGGTTGGGCTTTGGGCTGGCAACTCTGCACCGTAAAATTCAACTGCCAATCATTAGTGAACCAGAGTTCCGCTGTGGCAACCCCTAACTGGGAAAAGCTAAAAGACTTTATAAGTGGAATCTTTTGATCGAACCACTTGTTGGCCTTGTCTGTTGCTCAATTTCTGTTGGACAAGCTAGATACTTCTATCCATTTTTATATTATTGGTATTCAGAATATTTCCATCTATATCAGTGTGCCGTTTATGTAGGTTTCTACCCTGGATTAATGTCACTATGCTCTTGGTGTGAGCCTTGATCTAATAGAACAGTTCCATGGACAGCGTACAGTTTCAGCTACTCTTTCCTCATTGGTGGGATCATATTGCATACTGTGATAGTTGTTTTAAGCTGTTTATCAAGCTGAGCTCTAGGCCAGCTGAAAACATTTCCCAAACGGAAGTCTTGCACATCCCTTTGAATCTGTTTCATTTTGCCCTGTGTTGTACGCTTTTCATATAATATCACAGTTTCAGTTAACTCTGATAGTCTTAAATCTACTACTTTTTCAGGAACAGTCATACAATTTGCTTTGACTTGCCTTTACTGCTTCATGCAATTTACACTCTTCATCTCTTAAAAAAAAAAAAAAAAAAAAAAAAAACTGATTAAGTAATCGCATATATGAAAAGCCAGTCTCTAGATTAAGCTGTTGCCAAAGCTTAAGTAATTCAGGGTATTTTTCGCCCTGGCTAGGCATGTTTAACACCATGTTACTAAGCGGTGGTGTAAACAAGCCTCAAAGTTCAAGCGCTGTACCTGTAATCTCTAACTTGAACAGCTCATCTTCTAAAGTATGTACTTTGTTTAATTGACCCACTTCTGTCCATAATATATACTATACACAAATACAGTCAATATATTGTTGTAGTCTGCAACATTTTTAAAAGCAGGTTCCACTTTGTGAAGGTACTCACCAAGACTTGTGGATGAATTCAGTTCAAGCAGTACTACTTTCCTTTCCGTGCTGATTTTATCACCTCTCCATTTAGACCCCAGTAAGTAGTATTCTTTACACTAATAAGTACATTCGTAATCTTTCCATAACTACTATAACAAATTATAATCCACACAAATCCCATATTATATTTTCTAAATTTCATCACAATTTTCTAAATTTCATCATATCTTAAACTGTACAACCCAAGCATATATTAAATATTTTTGTTAACCAGACATAAGGTTTCACATGGCAAAAAAAAATAGTCTACAAGTGCATGTTTGAGACATTTACAGAACTGTATCTCCCACCATAGCATAACCCGCCCACCGAAAATCATGCAGGGCTCAGTTATGAAAATACCGACATAAATATTAAAATATGAATAATCATGGACAGTGATTAAAGATCAACAATCTTGGTGTAATTTTGTTAATAATCACATGATTTAATATTGCCTATTAGCTGATAAGTTTTTACTTACACAAGCCATATCCAAAAAAGATCTGGACACCATAAGGAGCTATGAGTGTGTGAACTGATGCAAAAAAAGGGGCCATAGGTTTGAATGAGTTAAGGGCAGACATTAGATCTAAAAAGAAACAAAAGCTAAACAGTTTCTCTTCTATCCATTAGGGACCCTCAGCAGGAGCAACAGGATTTTACACAAGGTCTTTTTAAGATGACAGTCTGTTAAAATCACCAGCTTATTTTCCTGCTACTGCAACTTCTCCACTTTCTCTCCCCTCCTGCCCCTTTAAGAGGTATAAGGAGGAATTCAGAGACTAAGAACATTCCAACTCAAATGGGGAACATTTTTGGCTTACTCATCCCATATTCATTCACCAATTGCATATGCTTTTGATGTAGAAGATACTTCATCTCCAGATTCTCCTATGGAGGAGATTTGCTTTGGGAACACATCTGTCAAGATGATTAGTATTTTCATTGGGAAGGTTCTCAGTTGTCAGATATCCAGAAAAAAAAATACTGGTGGAAATGGGAGTGCCAAAGTCTACAGCCATCCCCCCTGTTTTAAGAGCCTTGTTGGGATATCTTTCTCCACTGCTGTACTGAATCCTTAAGTCTCAGCCTCCAGCTCCTAAAAAGCCTGATAGACTTTACAAATGTGCTGGACTCAATTAAGTTCTTATATTGAACCCTGTGTTAAGGGCCTTCTGTCATTACTCTTTTCACTGAGAATCCTAAACTACTTCTAATATTTTGCCTACAGATTAAGGCAGTAGAGCCATTAATAGATATGGCAAAAAAGTATATTTTTGCCACATTCCACTGTTATTTGTAATTAAAGCACAGCCCTTGCCTGAACAGCCAGAAATCTACAGCCATGCTCTGCGGCACAAAAAAAAAAAAAAAAGGGACCAACACTAGCTCAGATCGAATCTCCCGAATCTCAGTAAGACAGACATTACCCTTTATCAACACTGTTACTTAAGCAAAACCCATTGTTTATTACTAACAAAGTACAAGCCTGTGCAAGAAACAAGATGGTTAAGACTACATGGCTTTTCTAAGCTTCTCGTCTGGCAGATAACCTATCAACTTAAGCAGGTGGATGCTCCAATGTTGTAGAAAGTAGTCCACAAAAACTGTCAGGCCAAAAAATAGCCATAAAGATGATAGTGGACTATTGAGGATGAGGAAGAAATTATATATATTTACTATTATGCAAGAAGCCCAGAATTTCCAGGTAAGATATTCAAAAAGATTGAGAAATTAAAGGGCAAAAATTCAAGAATAACTGTCAAAAGCTTAAAATGCAAATTTGTTTTCATTAGTCCAACAGATCATGAAAACATTACATAGACAATGGTCTGCTTGGAAAAAGAAGCAATAACGGTAGTGTGAAAATATAAAAAGCAAAACCTAGAGATTTTTGAAAAGTATAAAAAAAAGCTATGTACACAGGAGAGAGATCTGATATGGCACAGTATTTATGCAAAGGAGAAAGACTAATCAATACAAAAAAGATAGGTATGCATCTCGGTGACTACCCCATCTATGGAACAGACTTCCCATCTATGTGAAGCAGAGTTCCTTCCTAACCCAATTCAAGTGCAACTTGGACAACTGGATGGGAAACCAGAAATTCATCCCTGGTTTGCACCCATGTCTCCAATGGAAACTGGTAACCTGTAAATGGTTCATCTCCTAGCCCCATGCTTACACTTATCAAGGGTATCAGAACTTGTCAGAGATTTGAGATTTATGGATAGGTTTAAAAAGGCCCTTATGGTCGTTAGCCTAGTAAACATTTGTGAACCTATAAAAGGCAGCTCCAAAGGCATTTGACGAGACATACAGGCAAAGGTACCCAGACATAGAAAATTTCACTATACAAAAAATAAGATCACAAAGGGGGAATGTAAAACAGAAGATTAGTAAAGTAGAAATTAAACAGAAGCTGAAGTTATGGAATACCTGCAAAGTGAAGGACTTGGTGCAGAAAGTCCAGCTCAGGTAATGTCTGAGCATGATGGAACAAGGATTTCCCAAATTAGGGAGAAACAAGTGGAATGGCAAGTATATGATCACTTGCTACATGAAGATGTTCTGGAGCCTTCAAGTAGGAAACCAGTACAAAAGTTCAGTTGGAGCTGCTCAGCAAGGGAGGGGGGCATGAAACAGTGGAAACTCTGATGCAGTAAATGTAGTGGAATGAAAGGCCAGTCAGCAATAAATGACAGGCTGCAGTTGACGTGAATGTCACAGGAAGGCAGTCTAGAACTTTCTGTAGAACGCTTGGAGGAAAGAGCAAAGAATGTGCCCTTAGTTTAGAAGAAAAAGGAAGAGTTGCCTGATTTAATAAAGATGGATAGCCACATTAAGATAGATGAAAAATTACAGAAAGTAATACCCAAAATGTTAGAAATCTGATGAAACAGTTGAATACAGTAATCAAGAATATTAACTGAAATGCATGTGATATAAAAGTAAATATATATGTGTAATAACCAATAGCCTTACTAACAAATTGCAGAGCAGTAAAAGAAAGAAAATGCCACCATGGAAGCATCAAACACAGAAAACTTTAAAACAGTTAAGAGGTGTTACTGTTGGACTATAGAAGGAGTAGATCAACAAAACACACATTATCAGAACAGACCAGGACCTATCTTTAGTTATTTGCAACAGTGTACGACTCATGTTGTGGATACTGCAGCATATGAATAGGATGACAATCCTCCAGGGGTGAGTCTGCAAGCCATCTTAAATACAGTACACCAATAGCTTGTCTTCTGATGATATACCAACCATATTCTGGAATTGATGCCAACAGTTAAGTCATTTAGAAGAAAACTCTGTCATGGTAGTAGAACGAAAGGGTAACAAAAGTCATATGGAACAAAGAATCATTTGTTAAAAAATCATAATGGAGAATTGTAAAAAAGGGGAAGAACCCAAGTATGGCATGGGTAGATTACAAAAAAAGGACAGCATCCCCTATTCATGGATAAAAGGGGTGCTCACAGAAGTACAAGATCATCCTACACTGATAAATTACAATGATCATGAAACAATCGCAAACCATTTTTGCAATTAAACCACGACAAAAGGCTAATTATCATCCCAGGGATGAAAACTGAAAAAAGGATCTTTCAGGATGATTTTTTTTTTTTTTGTCACTTCTGCTGCTTTGTCTTGCCCTTAGGTCTTGGTTATAATTTGTCTGCCAGAAAACAAACTTGCATAAAGGTTTAATATACTTTTTATGGATGTCAATTTACATAGCTCATCAAATGAGGAGTTGAAAGCACAACTGCAAGCGGTTAAAATTTCGGATGACGTAAGAATGATCAGGAAAGTTGCAGTGCCAAAAATATTCTAGGACTGGAGTGTGATGTAAAGGAACTTGAGCAGGAAGTAGTGTATAAAAATTGGGAAATAAAGGGTCAGCAATAAAACATGAACAAATGCAAATAAAACTCAGTAAGAAATACTTCATAAGGCAAACTAATGCTGAAAACAACCATGACATTTATGAATCAAGTACAATGTATAAACCAGTTTGTTCTTCCAGTTTTAACTTTCAGTTTTCATGGGACTGACTGATGTCAAAAATTATTAGAGCAGCTGGACAAAAAGAAAAATGCTTTACACTTTTCAAATGACATATAAAAAAGTCACTATATACCAAGATTATGCATCTCTCACTCTGAAGGGGAGGTATAAGCCTCCTTGAAACTGATTACATGTATAGATCTGTAGTTGTGGGACCCACACACATCTGCCACCCTCATCAGATACATACTGAAAAGTTTTAAAGCATGAGGACAGAAGTCTAAGATGACCTTTCTGCTTTGTTCAGCAGAAGAATTCAGGTGACAAGTGAGAATGGAAATCAAACCAGAAGTAGACAAAAAGCAGACAACTGAATGTACCAATATATATATATATATATATATATATATATATGTATATATATATATATATATATATATATATCAGGAGAAGGAAAAGAATGCGGAAAAGTCATAACTATAGTGACAAGTACAGCAATCTCCTAGAGCCTCATGTTCAGAATTTGGCACAGGAAAGGTTGAAGAGAGGAGTCAAAACCAAAGGATGATGGCAGCCAGGTTGCTGGACTATGTACACATTGGTATACAAAATCTATTGAACATATGGGAGAAACAGACAAATGTAGGTTCTATTAAAAAAATAGAATTGGAAACAGTCACATATTTTATTGCTGGGTGTGATACACTAATGGCAGAGGACCTCTACTACCTGTTGCAATGGGGATTGTGCAAACACTACAATACAGAGGTTGCTGAGAAGCATTGGAACATGAACCATAAAGATATATAGAGAATGATTGTCTGCATCACATGGGATCAACTATTACCAACATTTCAAAAAACAGATATAATAGTTCATAAAAAAGACAGAAGTATCATTGATCATTGAAATTGATGCACCTAACAATTAGTGTCTCATGCGCAGAAATACAAAGTAGAAAAATATCAGAATTTGCAGGCAGAATAGACAGCAATGTGATGATACCCAGTCAGTGCCAACAGTAATAATAGCAATGGGTCTCAAAGTATCTACATTCATTTAATATATGCTACTGATACACATAACTCCATATGAATTGTAGGAGGAGTCAGTTCTGGGAACATTGCAGGTGCTGCAAAGAGCACTTTTACCTAAAAAGACTAACTTTAGTCATACCCTGACTTAGGAATGGAGTCCATTCTGGTCATGGTATTAGAAACCCAAAAGACTCAGAGAAATTAAACCAGAAGAAAATCTCCAGAAAGTGTAATTTGTACCTTAAATGTAAATTATAACATTTCTCCCTACCAGCTGTCCGCCTACTCCTTGCATTCCTTTAACAAAAGGGCACAGCCCATTACTAGGGTTACATTAATCCATTCTTCTCATTTCATTTCTTAGTAATGTATATATATATTACCAGCCTTTCATTATTGTGTACTATTCAAATAAGAAAAGAAAACAAGCCCACAACCCTCAACAATACAACACTGCCCCCTTTCACTATTTACAATTTCCTTCCAGTCTCGTATTACCTTTCTGCCTGAAACATCTCCTCTCAGCTTAATTCTTGTTCCACCATTCCTAGTTCTACCCACCTCTCCCATCTTTTCTTATACTATGACCTATTTTTTAAATTTCTACACCTCCAAGTTCTTCTTGCATCAGCCCATTCATCAATTGCTTCACTTAGTTTCTTCCTGAGCTACTTCAGTCTTCCTCATCATCACTTTTTTTTTTGCTACTGTCAACACTAATCTATTTTTCATAGTCTAGAAGTAGCTTTTTATTAAATCCAATTTTTTTCACACCCTTTATCCTCTATTAATATTTCCTTCTTAAAATTGCTTAATTCCTTACATTTCCAAAAAATGTGGATCCAACTACCTCTTTCCTCCTTGCATCAACATATATCATTCACCCATAGAAAAATGTTTGACACTGGTGAGGTTAAATATATTTATGAAGATACTTCAGTGTGAAAATACTGAACCTTCATGCTTTTGCTACATAACCAGAATTCCCTCCATTTTTCTGCTGTCATTCTTTACCCTAGCTCTACTTTCCACATTTCTTGTCTGTACTCCTTTGTTAATTCTCAGTTTGTTTCCTAATCTGTTGAGCACCTCCCCATCTTTCCTTCTGCTCTCAATTTCCATGATAGATTCTGGAACTGCTATGTTATTTGATACCTTCCCTAATCTATTCCACCTGCTTCTCAATCCTTGGAAATTCCCTCTCCAAATTATCTTCTAAGAAACTCCTTTCTGCTTTCTTGCCAAGTCTTCAATCTCCCACATTCTGTGTCTGATTCAAGTACTTAATCAGTTCTTGCCTCTTTGCCCACCCCCACATCACTGCATTATTCTCAATCTCTTCTTTTGTTACCCTATCACCAGTACCCTCCTCTCCTCTCCCTCAAACATCATACCATATTCTTTTAAACTTCATCTTTATATGCTTCACCCATGACAATGTCATTTTCTTTGACTACCTCTCCGGAAGGTTTTCGATGACATTAATAATTTTTTCTTCCTAAAAAATAAGAATATTAATTATGCAAGCAAGCAGGTTCCCTTTCATGTCCAGAGTTCTCAGTCCTCCTCTTTCCAGTCATTCTGTCAACCTGTCCCATCTTACTTTTTCCCCTTTCCCATAAAAATCTCTACTCAACTGCTACAGTAACAAGTTGATCCCTGTCAGTTCCCAAAAGTCCTGACCTGGATATACAAATTGCAGCATGGCCCATATCTGCAGTATCAATTTTTTTATAAAGCTCCATATTTAACATTTTTCCATCTATGCAGCTGATACTTCACTATTTCAAGAATTCCTTCATTTGTAGCCTTCTTTGTCTCTGCCATTGTCCTCCTTAATCTCACACCCAAGTATTATACTTCCTATAATTTCTAGTGCTTCATTTTCTTATCAGTCACTTTTATTCTGATTGATCTTACAACCACTCACTCTTACAAAAGCCTCCAATGTTCCCCATAGCTGTCCCACATTCTGCTTATAATTTGCCCCCCACACACACACACACACACACACACACACACACACACAACTGTTGTAGAAGGAAGTTGTAGTCCACAAAAACTGACAGGCCAAAAGAGCCATAAAAATTATAGACTGGACTATTGAGGATAAAAAAAAATATATGTATCGTTACTGTTATGCAAGAAGACCGGAATTTCCAGTTAGAAGCTATACAAAAAGAGAGAAATTAGTTTTTCTTGTGCAAGTATCCTTCTTTCCTCTATCAAAAGCTTCAAATGCAAATTTGTGTTCATTAATACAACAGATTAATAAAAGACGTTATATAGACCAAGAAAACTTGGGCCATTTGGAAAAGGCAACTGAGGTCCAAAAATATAAAGAAAAAAAATCTAGAGATTTTTGAAAGGTGTAGAAAAAGAAACATGGGTGGGGGGGGTCTGATATGGTGCAGTATTTATGCAAAGGAGAAAACCAAATTCATCAATACAAAAAAAAGCTCCAAAGATATTTGAAGCGAAATACAGACCAAGGCATCCAGACATGGAGAATTTCACAATACAAAAAAATAAAATCACAAAGAGGGAATGTAGAACAATTAGTAAAGTAGAAGTTAAAGAAATGGAAACTGAAGTTATGGAATACTTGTGAATTGAAGGATTTAGTGTAGAAAGCCTGTGACAAAGGGAAATGCTGCCAGCCCAGCTGTCTGGCATTTTATAAGTGGTTGTGTCATTTGTGAATATCAGCATGCTGCAATTGCTTGGATTACAACTGTATTAGAAATGTGTGTCATATTGTACAGACGTACGGAGTGATATTTTCTAAAATACTGAGCAGAAATATATATACACTATTATAACTGTTTAGGTGTATGTTTTAACAGTGGGAACTGGCACATAGAAGGTTAACTTGCAAAACATCAGAAAAAAATAATTGAAATTAACATTTCTTTTATAACTTGGTTATAAAATAATTTATCTTCCAGTTTCAGTGCAGCAGGAGACATAATATCTAGAACTAGAAGGTTTTTGTATTATATTTAAATGTGGAGGAATGTAAATTATTTTACAACTTTCACCATTAGCCAAAAGATCCAAGATCTGTGTGTTTTCACAGGTAGATGCTAAATGCTACCAACTGCAGTGGGGGTTTTCACCTGGGATAGTCAGATGATAAGAAGTGATGTCATGCTTGCAAGTACCCCAGCAGCAATATTTGAGGTAATGATTTAAGAACTCTGAGAGGTAGTGCATTCTGTATTTGTCTTTGACCTGACAACATCAGCTGGAAACCCCACTCACCACATCTGCCTACTCTGTAAGTTAACTAGGGTGCAGCAATAAGGCCTTAGTGGCTGATAAGTAGTGGCTGGTGGCAGTGAAAATGGCAGTGAAAACTACCTTGTAGTCTGGGCAGAATGGGGCATACCTAGTAAACCTGTGCCAGCCTTTCCCAGGGGTGTGTGTGTGTGTGTGTGTGTGTGTGTGTGTGTGTGTGTGTGTGTGTGTGTGTGTGTGTGTGTGTGTGAATCAAACCTCAGTGTGTGTATGTCAGCTACTAGGGCAGGGACACACAGCACTGGTTGGACAGAGAGGGTGCTGGAGGTCTTGGCTTAACCACTCAGCTGAGATCTCAACCCTGTAGCTGTACCAGTGGGGATTCTTATTGGGGATCTGTAAAAAGAGGGAGAAACAAGCTCCAGACTGACTGTGGTGTGCTCTTAAGGGAAATTGCAATTTGCTGTGTGTACTTGTCATCTTCCTAGTGTGTACGTCCCCCACTGTTGCCCATGGTGAGGATTGAGACTCCTTGATTATTGGGCCAGTGCTGGGGCATTACAAAGCTTAACACAGGTTGTCACAGCATAATGAAACAGTAAGTCCCTTAAGTAAAGAGAAACAGGAGGAGCAGAGCTGGAGACATCTGAAGAAATATGGACATGGGGAAAGAAAAAGATGCAATATGGTGCAGTATTTAGGCAAAGGAAAAAGCAAAACTAAGCAATAGAAAAGAAGCCATGCCAAAGATATTTGAAGAGAAATGCAGGCAAAGGCACCCAGATATGGAAAATATTATAATAAAAAAATAAGAAAAAGATGGGGTGGTAGAAGAGGATTAGTCACAGAGAAGTTCAAGAAATAGAAGCAGATGATATGGATTTACCTGAGAAGCAAAGGATTTAGTTTAGAAAATGTAACTCTGATAACATCACAGCATGATGGGTCACCAAATTAATGAGAAACTGGTGGAGTGGGAAGCATCTGATCAGTTGCCTTATGAAGATATTTTGGAACCTTCAGTAGGAAACCAGTACCAAAGTTGGAGTTGCACAAGGGAAGGAACAGGAAGCGGTGGCAACTCTGATGCAATGTTGTGGAGTGATAGGCCAGTGAGTTTCCATATGAAAGAGCAGAGCAACAGATGACACAGGATGAATCTGAAGAGAATGTCACAGGAAGAGCTTCTGGAATTTTCTGTACAATGCCTGTAGGAAACTTAGAACAAAGAATGCGCCCCTAGTTTTCTTAATGATCTAAGAGAAGAGTTGCTTGATTTAATAAGAGATGACTAGACATATTAAGACCAGTGAAAGAAATAGATTATAGAAAGTAAGAAAGACCCAAAATTTAGAAGTTTGATAAAACAAATTGTTAAATAAAAATAAACGATCACAACACAGGAGGCTCAGATGCAAAAAACTTTACTAGTGTACACCAGGAGGCAAAATACCATACAATACAAGTATAGAGTTTTGTCTGGCATGATACAGGAAATGTACTATGTTATATAGTCATACATTCAAGCTGTGCCCACTTCACTGACGTGGTCAGTCACAGGGCACCTACATCACTATGGTCTACAATATTCTATTCATAAGAAAAAGCTGATGTTATATTTTTTAAAAGTTTTCCCATGAGAATAATACAGCCTTGCAAAGCACCTGGTCAATTATAATGTCTTTCTGTAAATGTTATTCTTTCAAGGTTTCAGTCCTGCTCAAATACAATAGTCAGTTCAGTCTTGTAATACACTTCTTTGTTCTTCTCGCAACATTACTTTTAGCAGCTGTGCTTTATCTCTGATAATATTCGCAAGGCCAACCATCTCAGAGGAAGGAAGAAAGATTTTCAGTGCTTTATACATTCATTTTCCTGACCCAGCAGATAATCATTAGTGAAAAACATAAGCTTGCTGAGCTGGCTACTGCCAGGGTCAGAGTTCAAACACACTGCAGCTCCAAAGCTTCAAGCAATTACATGTAAGATCATTCTTACTGCTATATTGTAAAATAGAATAAAATGCATTACATACTATTTGCTTTTAAACTAGCACTTTATATATGTTCAAATACATATTTTTCTAACATTTTCCTCCCTTTTAATACTTTTTATTCTATTCAGAAACATAAACAATATCATATCGTTCCCTAGCCTTCTCCTTTAAGGACTTTCAACTAGGCAAGTCATTTGGTTTATATTTCGGAAAGAGTTTCATTTGGAACCAATAGCTCCAGTTCAATGTCTTGGTACAAAGTCTCAGTTACAGATATATCAACAAATTCTCTGACTAATCTTTTCATACAGGGAATCCCACAACAGACACATGCTCCTGATAAGAGCAGACCAACACAAATAGCAATCAAAATATTCATTAGGATTGAACCCCACCCACCAAATAGACTCTGGAAAAAGTTCGTTAATGGGTTTGGGCCTGGTTCAGTCTTGGCCGATACCTGCTGTATTACCTCTAGGTGATCATTGATCTCATGTCGATTGTCTGGTATGAACGCACAGCATTCTTCTTTGATAAGCGCGCACGTACCACCTCTCGCCGCTAGGGTGAAGTCAAGAGCCATTCGATTTTGTAGCACAACAGTTCTCATTGCATTCAGTTCATCAATCACAAGTTCGAGAGCGGAAAAAGTTGCATTACTCATTACTTCAAGAAGCTTTGACAATTTTCTCAGCTCCAAGATTGATTTGACTGCTCCATAGGCTGGAAATATTCCAGCCCAGGATATAACACTGTCACTCAAGTCCATATGAGTCAATTTTTTTTTTATTTTTCACGGATTGATGATCCTTCCAACCAGCTTCGATTTTTCCCATTGGATTTTCAGGTTTTCCGATTGAATTCTCAGGTTTTCGGGCTACATCTCTTACGTTTCGTATCTTACCTAGAGGTAATTCTGCAGTATGCCTTATAGCTGGAACCAGATAACCCAAAAAACAACTGCCGGACCAATTCTCAGGTAGCCATTTGTATGCTTTTTTTCCACAAACAAAATAACAGTTTTCTACTTTAGTACTGATGCGGGTTAACTCTGAATTAAACATTTTCTTGTCTATAACAGACAATTGTTTATGCAACTCAGGATTTCTCTGCACATCTCTTATTGTTGTTTTCATTAAGCTCAAATATGAATCATAATTTGTGCTACAACTAGTAGTTTTATCTTTAGCCTTAATATAGCATTTATAAGATACAGTTATGTTACAGTTACTCCAACCTACTTGGAGTGTATCATTTTTATAGAAACAAACAATTCCTCTCTGTGTAATAGGCAAATACAATGCAATCTTGTCCTGTGATCTCACAGAACCTGTATCAAAAAGTAAGTTTTCCCAAGTCTCATTTATCCCCAAGGGGACAGCGGACATCAACAGTCCTCCATATGCTGTATAGCAGTACAAAGCCAGCAGTTTGAAATGTTCATAGTCTCTGCATATACACGCTTCATAGCTAGGTATGTGTTAAAGTTTGGATGCCAGTCTATAGACAGTTCATCACGTTTCTCCACTTTCATTTGTACGGTTATATGCAGGAAAAACCACAACAAAAGGAAAGTCACCACAATCATAGTCAATAGATGTATAGTTAGCAAGATGGTTAAACAGTATCTTCGGGGTTGGTTTGTATTTTTACTCATTTTGCTCTTGGCCATCCTGCCTTTGTTGTGTATCAGTCACAAAATGTTTATCAAGCTGAAAATTCTTTACCGGTTTACAGTGCGTCAGGTGGACCCAGGACGACCTCTCAGCAACTTTGACTGCAGTAGGCGTCGCCAACAGTACCT
The DNA here is from genome assembly GCF_019279795.1 of Protopterus annectens. Taxonomy (NCBI): domain Eukaryota; kingdom Metazoa; phylum Chordata; order Ceratodontiformes; family Protopteridae; genus Protopterus; species Protopterus annectens. The sequence continues at coordinate 483,401,855 of NC_056739.1, forward strand.
GGTACGGACCTTCCCACTTCGGACTTGTCCAGTTCTTCTTCTTTATGACCTTCAACCACACCCAGGACCCAGGGGTCAGCACCGCTTTTAATGGTCTGGTCTGTTCTTTATCTGAAAAAGAGTTCAACTGCAAAACAGTTTTATTTGTTAACAGTTTCCTCATGTAACTAGCTAATGAGCTGTCAGCCTCTAGCTCTGCAGGCATGAGAGCTTTCCACTGTGGCACATAATATGCCCTTCCAAATATCACTTCAAAGGGGGTCAAACCCTTTACATTTGGAACTGTTCTCATGCTCAGCAGTGCCAAAGGCAAACAGCAAATCCAATTCTTCTGTGTTTCATTTATTAACTTTCTCAACTTGCTTTTCAAAATTCCATTGTACCTTTCCACCAGTCCTGCAGACTGTGGGTGGTAAGCACAATGATTCTTCAAGGAGATCCCAAAGAATCTCCCAAGTTGCTGAATTGTCTGATTAACAAAGTGTGTCCTATTGTCACTATGGATTCTTTCCAGTATGCCAAATCTAGGAATTATTTCTTTTATTAGAGCTTTTGCTACTGTTGCTGCATCCGGATTTTTAGTAGGAAAAGCTTCTACCCATTTGGAAAACATGTCTATAATTACTAAACAGCATTTTTTCCCTTCACATTTGCTCAGTTCTATGAAATCCATACAGATAGTATGGAACGGATATGGTGGTATAGGAAAACTCCCTTGCTTGGGTTTGAATGCTCCTTGTGCATGATGTTTATTACAAATATGACATGCTGCACAAAATTTTTGTGTAAAGTTCGTGAATCCATATGTTTGGAATATTCGATTTACTAACTGTACCATCCCCCCTGTTGAGACATGGCTCTGCCCATGGCTCAACAAAGCTGCATATCTAAATAAATTAGACGGCAATATTGGCTTTTTCTCCTTGGAGATGTACAGTCCATTTTCGAGGATTGCACCTCGTCTCTCCCATTTCTGTTTCTCAGCTTTTGTAGTTAATGTCTGCATTGTTTTCAACATTTCTAAATCTAAAATCTCAGAGGGTTGTAATTCCTCATTCAAAAATAAAGTTTCTGAGTCTGAGGCTGCTTGCTTTGCAGCTGCATCAGCTCGTGCATTACCTTTTGAAATCGCATCCTGTTGTTTTGTATGAGCTACACATTTACAAATAGCTACTTTGGTAGGTAACTGAATAGAATCTAATAAGTTCAAAATAAGTTGCACATGATTAATCGGTTTGCCAGTAGATGTTATCATTCCCCTATTTTTCCATTGCTGCGCAAAAACATGCACTGTAGAGAAAGCATACTGACGGTCAGTATATATGTTCACACATTTGTCTTTCGCTAGAGTGCAAGCCCGTGTTAAGGCTATCAATTCTGCTGCTTGAGCAGACAGGTTATGCTGTAAGGGTTGGGCTTCTAAAACTTCTGTATTTGTGACTACTGCATACCCTACTAGATTTTTCCCTGTAGGACTCTTCCTGCATGAACCGTCCACATAAAATGTCACCTCGGCATCATCCAAGGGCATATCAGTGAGGTCTTGTCTGGGCAAAGTTATTTGCTCAATTTCCTGTAGGCAGCTGTGTGGTGTGCCATCCACAGGAGTTGGAAGTAATGTTGATGGATTTAATGTTGTACAACGTTCAATTACCATATGAGGTTGGCTCAGCAGTATGGTCATCTAGCAGGAGATAGATATGCTATAAAATTATCGCGACTGCATGAGGCACTCTCAATGTGAGAGGGTGGAATAACACCACTGAGGCCGAAGCCTGTACTGCCATTGCAGCTGCGACTACTGCTTGCACACAGTGAGGCAATGATCGTGCCACTGGATCTAACTGTGAGGAATAGTAAGCTATGGGGCGTTGCTTACTCCCATGCTGTTGCGTCAGAACTGACGTCATGTATCCCTGTTTACAATCTACGGTTTGAAAAAATCTTTTGTGATAATTCGGAAGTCCTAAAACTAATGATGAAGCTATCAATTGTTTTAGTTTGCAGAAAGCTGTTTCTGCTTCAGGTGTCCATTGTAATACATCTTGTGCTGCCATTGGTGTTTTATATATTAAATCAGCCAATGGAGCAGATTCTAAAGTATAGTTTGATATTCAGCTTCGACAAAAATTAGTCGTTCCCAAGAAGGACATTATTTCCTTCTTGGTTGCTGGTTTGGGTGCCTGTAAAATTGCTGTTTTTCTGTCTTCGTCTAGTATTCTACCTTCATTGGATATTGCATATCCTAGGTATCTAACCTGTTTTCTCCAAAGTTGTAACTTACTTTTGTTTACTTTGTGTCCTTGTGCTGCTAAAAATTTCAATAATGCTATTGTGTCTTCCCTGCATTGCTGTTGGGTGGGGGCTGCTAGCAAGATGTCATCTACATAACGTAGAATCTGACTACCTCCTGGTGGAGTAAATCCTGCCAGGTTGCTAGCCATTTCTTGTGCAAATATTGTTGGACTTTCACAATATCCCTGCGGTAGCCGAGTATAGGTATATCTTTTACCTTGAAATGTAAATGCAAACCAATACTGGCTATCAGGATGTATAGGTATTGAAAAGAAAGCATTGCTTATATCTACCACAGTAAAATATTTTTGTTGTGGCTTCAAATCGTTCAACAAAGTGTGTGGGTCTGGCACCGTAGGTGCTCTGGGTATTATTGCATTGTTTACGGCTTGTAAATCCTGTACCATCCGCCATTCCCCGTTTGCTTTTTTAACAGGAAATAGAGGGGTGTTACATGGTGAATCCAGAGATTCTACCAGTACTCCTTCCATGAGTAATGCTGCTATTATAGGCTTGATTCCCTGCTCTGCATTTTTCCTCAAGGGGTATTGTCTTTTTTTGTGGTCTAAATGCTGATTTTGGTGTAATGGTTACTGGTCCTGCTGTTCGAATAAGTCCTATATCTGATTTACCTGTTGACCAAAGAATGTTTGGTATATCGCTCAGGGCTTTTTCTTCTTCTAACAAGAATGCTGTCTTCACTAGTTTGCAAGTGTACAGCTGGTCGTGTCTGTGTTAGCCAATTCAATTTCTGTTTTTGTACTCCCTGTTCTGATAATTCTAAATCAGTTTGCTTTTCCCATTTTGTTACTTTTTCTCCTAAATCTGCCCATCTCACATCTTTACTCTTTGTCAAGCTGACATGTGGCAGTCTATTAGATTTGTACAGTGTCATGAATTCCTGAGGTAGTGAACAACTTACCACACTGTTTCCCTCAGTATCCCAATATAAGGTTCTTAATACTAATCTGTTAGCAGGATTTTTGAACAATTCTTGCTCATATTCTTTATTCGGTCCTGGCATACTACAGTAGTATAGAGTACAATGTAACAAATGCTGTTGGTCAGTGTCAAGGGAGGGGACCTTACTGATGGCTACATTCATCAGTTCCTCTGTTACTGCCCCTGGACCAGTCGTAACTAGATCCTGGCTGTACCAGTAAAAAGTTTCACCCTCCGATCGCACCACAAAAGTATCCATTTGTCTTTGTGCTTCCATACCCTGCATAGTAGGAACTACCGCTATGCCAAATATCTGCATAACATCACTTCCCAGTAAGTTTACTGGACATTTTGCAGAAACTACAATCTTACTTTTCTGAGTCATACCTGAAACAGGATCAGTTATTGCTATATCATGGGAGAGTGGCTCCCTATATAGCTGTCCATTTGCTGCTTTCACTAATATATAGTCAGGTGATTCAGAGTGTTCTGGTAACTTTGAAGGATGTATCAAAGTTCGTGACGCTCCTGAGTCGCACAAGAATTTCACTTCCATTCCTTCCACCAGAAGTGTAACTTCCGGTTTTGTGTCTGCCAAATAGAGCTCCAAGCTCAGTAATGCTAAATCTAAAATTTCACTTTCTTCATCCTCTACATCTGCTTGCACTTCCTCTGTTCCTTCCACTACATTTACATTTGTCCTTTGTTTGTTAGCCTTTCCTGATGATTTTTGATTGTCATTACTATCATATAGTCAGTCCTCATCACCTTTATCTTCTGTAATCGCCTTTTTATTTAGCCTGCAGTCCCTTGCTAAATGTCCTTTCTTACCGCACTTAAAGCACTCGTCTTTCTTTTTTCTCTCTTCAAAATCCGCTGACCTTTTGTCAGACTGTTTATTACCTTGGGCATTTTTCTTACCCTTTTTACTCGACTGTACTACAAAGACCTCTGCTCCGTCTTCAGCTGTGAAGACCTGTGTTTTCTTTTTCTTTTTACTATTAAAGTGTCTTTCAGCATGCCTAGCATATTCAAGTAAGGCTTGTAGCCTGCTTGTTCGGTGATCTATCATATGCTTTGTAATAAAGCTACTGATAAGTGCAATGCAACCTTTCAAAAATAGATTTTTCAGTTGCTGTTCATATGAGCTATCATTCGTCTGAATTTTAGGAATAGTCCTACCACTATGGTTATTGAAACATTCCAACAATCTACCATAGTACCCATCTACAGTTTCATTATCTTGTTGTATGCATTGGTTAATGCAAGTCCAATCTGCTCTAGGTTTCCATTTTTCAGAAATTCGGTCTGTAAGACCTTTCACTCTGGTGTCTAATTCTGCGTCACTATGTGGGAGTGGTTTAAGCTCTGCGTTACGAGAGTTCCAGGTGCCACGAATCATGTGCCAGTCTGGACCCAAAATCTGTCTAACTACTCTTTCTAATTCCCCATTCAAGTGGTAACTTAGTTTCATACCGTGTAAATTTTGTATAAATTTTTTGTGGTTAACTTTCGGATGAGGGATTCCCTCTGTAGCTTTCCGAATGTCTTCCGGTGTCCATGGTCTATATACTAGGAGAGTTGGGTCCTGCCCTTCCTGCCCTGCCTGAGGATTTGGTACTTCGATTAGTGGACAGATTTCTTCTTCACTCTCTTCTAGTGTGTCTCTCCCTATTTGATATAAATCTGTGTCCCTAAGTGTTTTACGTGTCCGGGATATAGTTTCAATAGGTTCTCTAACAAACGGTTTTAATGCTCCTGCAACTTCAGGATAACGTGGAGGTGGACTAGCCTGTCCTCCTGCTTCATATCCTGAAAAAGGCATTGGAGGGGGCGGAGGGAGGGCGTCGCTATTACTGTATTATTATCCTCTTTGTCTAAAAATAATGTTTTCGCATTTTTAATTTTCTGTTCCCTTCGGTTCACTTCCTCAATCCACCTATGTGCCTGAGGAATGCCTAATTGCCGTTGTTTCTTTGCCTGACCTGCGTCAGATTTAAGCTGTTTTAAAAGTTTAACTAACGAAATTTTATTTAATTTACCATCAAATTCGTATTTATTAACCCATTTTGTATAATACCTTACATTATCTGCTCGTTGTAATTGCATATATTTTGCGTCATCAGTTAGGGGCGGATTTCGCAATTTTTTAGTGCACTGATTTCCCATTTCAAAAAGAAAAATGTTACGTAACCCTTTTTACCACATGGTATCTCAGTTCCTTACACAGTTTATCTAGAATAACTGCCTACCTTATTCTGTTTCCCTGATCTCTGACAAAATATACAGTAATTTCCTTTTGTCCCTGATCTGTATAACAAATCTATGACAATAACATTTACTGTAACCTAGTCCCTGATCTAAAACAGAAAAAAGGCAAAAATCTTCCTACCTGAGCCTCCTGGGTCAACCAGTTCGAGACCGCTCTTCGGCCGCAGATCAGAAAAGTGGCCAGCCTCTCAAAACGACAATTCAGTCGGAGGTCTTTGTGTTTCAAGAAGAACCATTTCGGTAGCTTCTCCTGCACAGTATTCGACCACGGGTACACTCTGATGTAGCTGTCGAGGGCTTCCGGTCCGAAGGACCAAACTGTTAAATAAAAATAAACGATTACAACACAGGAGGCTCAGATGCAAAAAACTTTACTAGTGTACACCAGGAGGCAAAATACCATACAATACAAGTATAGAGTTTTGTCTGGCATGATACAGGAAATGTACTATGTTATATAGTCATACATTCAAGCTGTGCCCACTTCACTGACGTGGTCAGTCACAGGGCACCTACATCACTATGGTCTACAATATTCTATTCATAAGAAAAAGCTGATGTTATATTTTTTAAAAGTTTTCCCATGAGAATAATACAGCCTTGCAAAGCACCTGGTCAATTATAATGTCTTTCTGTAAATGTTATTCTTTCAAGGTTTCAGTCCTGCTCGAATACAATAGTCAGTTCAGTCTTGTAATACACTTCTTTGTTCTTCTCGCAACATTACTTTTAGCAGCTGTGCTTTATCTCTGATAATATTCGCAAGGCCAACCATCTCAGAGGAAGGAAGATTTTCAATGCTTTATACATTCATTTTCCTGACCCAGCAGATAATCATTAGTGAAAAACATAAGCTTGCTGAGCTGGCTACTGCCAGGGTCAGAGTTCAAACACACTGCAGCTCCAAAGCTTCAAGCAATTACATGTAAGATCATTCTTACTGCCATATTGTAAAATAGAATAAAATGCATTACATACTATTTGCTTTTAAACTAGCACTTTATATATGTTCAAATACATATTTTTCTAACACAAATGAATGCAGTAATCAGTTCATAGAGATTCATGGTATGTAACAGAAGTAAATTTGGGTATGTTATGGTTCAGATAAATTAATAAGACTTGGAACAAAAAAACACAGGGCAGTAAGGGAAAGGAAGGGGAGAGATCAAATGCCATCATGGAAGTATTGAATAGAGAAAACTGTAAAGCAATTAAGGTAAGTTCACTGTTGAGTACAGAAGAGGGAACAGATCAACAAAAATACTTAGAACGATAGACAAGATAACAGTAACACAGTCATAACAGACCAGGATCTGTTGTACACTAATAAAAGTAATAAACTGAAGATATCAGAGTAGGCAGGAAAACCTAGAAGATATGCAGATAAATATAAAGGAAAGTATAAAATAAGCAATTCACTGATGACCCAAAAGTTTTATATACAGAATAGGGAAACGAGGCGAAAGAAACTACACCAAATAAGACACATTTCAGATATATCTATGAAGATCCTGTGGAACATAAAGATACTGAATGGATAGAAAGTAAAAGAAACAATAAGTTCAAATTTACAGGATATGAAATGGGATGAAGTAATGGTCAGAGAAATTTACAAAATTAAGAAAATCTATTTGGAAAACCCCAGGCCTAGGTGGGTGGAGAACCAAGCTTTTGGCTAAAAGTATTAACATCTTTGCATGAAGACTTAGTCCTGAGTAAGAATTGTTTATAGGTGCACTCTGAAAATACGCCTGCCTGGTTAAGAACATTAAAAACAATGCTCCTTAAGAATTAACCTGCAAGTTAACTTAAACTATAGCCCAATAACTTGCCTTCTGACAGTGTATAAATTATACTCTAGAATTGATGCCAGTAGTTTATAGTTATTTAGGAGAAAACTCATTCATGGCAATAGAACAAAACAGTAACAAAAGAAAATTGTGTGGAACATAAGGACCATTTGTTAAAGCTATAATGGAGAATTGTAAAAAGGGGAAGAATCCAAGTATGACCGGAGAGACTACAAAAAAGTGTTTGACAACATCCCACATTCATGGATAAAGGAGTGCTTACAAATGTATGAGATGCGCCTTACATTCTAATGAAATCAGTCAGTGACCATGAAACCATGGCAGACCACTTTGCATCTAAGCCATGATAAAGAACAAATTATAATCCCAGGGATAAAAATTCAAATGGGGATGTTCCAGGATGACTTTCACTTCTGCTGTTTTATCTTGCCCTTAACCCCTTAAGCTGTCTACTTAACAGATTAGGTCATAGTTAGTTTGGCACCCAGAAAACAGTGTAAAGATGACTCCACATCTTTTTCTGGATGATTTAAACTGTATAGTTCATCAAATGCGGATCTGAAAGCACAACTGCAGGAAACTCTCAGATGATATAAGAATGTCACTTGGTTTTGATAAATGTACAAAAGCAGCCTTTAAAGCAGGAAAGCTGCAGCAGCAAAAAAAGTGTCTGGGACAAGAATGTGATATAAAGGAACTTGAGCAGGGGGAAGTGTACAAATATTTGCTAATTGATGAAGGATTGACAAAACATGAACAAATGTAAATTAAACTGAGCAAAGTTTTAGAAGGCTAAAATTAATACTGAAAACAGCCCTGACATCTAGGAACAAAGGCTAAGCTATAAACCAATTTTTTCTGTTCCTGTTTTGATTTACAGTTTTGGGATGATTGACTGGCCCCAAAAGGTATTTTATCAGTTGGACAGGAAAACAAGAAAGTGCTTCATGCTTATCAAGTGATTTGTAAAAAAAACAGTATATACTAAGATTATGTATTCCCCATTGTGACGGAGGTGTGGTATCCTCAAAATTGATTGTATATAGATCTGCAGTCGTACTACTGCATACATATCTGCTGACTTCATAAGATCCAAACATAGTTAATGTATTACATGAGAACAGGTCTAATATGATTTCCCTGCTTAATTAAACAGAAGCATGTCTGTGTCAAACAGGAATGAAAATCAAACCAGAAGTAGACAAAAATCAGGCAGCAACTGAATGTGACATAAAAAAGAATATAACATGAAGGATCAGATGAGAAAGCAAGAAATATGGAAAAGGCATAAATATAGTTGCAAGTACAGAAAACTCCTGAAACAATCATGTTGATCAGGATCTGACGGGAATGGTTAAGGAGAGGTGAATTCAAACCAAAAGAAAAGCCCAGGGTAGTAGGCTGTGTGTACATGTTGGTTTACAAAGTCCATTGAAGATGGAAAACCGAAAAATGCAGGATCTGAAGTTGTTTTCATTTGATCTTCAATCTATCTGACTTCAATCAGAGATTGGATATGACTCGGTTGTATACACTAGTATTGGAGCCGAAATCCGAGCTTCTCCCCTACCCACAATGCCCAGTTCTCCCCCTTCCCCTCAGATGTCATTTGGTGCCTGTTTGAACAACACGGGACGGCATTTCTGAGTTGCTCCAGGGATTTTTTGGGGGAGTTTGTTCTTGTCAAGTAGATTTTTTATTTTCTCTCCTCTTCCTTACCCTATCCTTTTTTTAGTTCACATTGGTGCATTTTTCAGGTTATTAAAAAAAGAAATCTGTTCTTTCTCTTTCCTTCTCTCTCTCTTTCTCTTGTGAGTGTGTACTTTTACTGTATGGCTAACCTTCCTAAGCCGGCTGGGTTTAAAAAGTGTGTGGAGTGTGGGCATAAGATCCCTCCGTCTGATGCCCACACTTTTTTTGTGTGTGGTGTGCTTGGGGGCTGCCCACCTGGATTCCTCCTGTTCAATTTGTGGACTTTAATCAAAGCAAGCTTATCAACAGTAGGAATAAGTTGATTTTGAGGAGTCTTTTGCCCTCTACCTCTCAGGCTTCTCAATGTCTCTCCTCTACTTCTGGGGCTCAAACCTCCCACCAAGAAGCCTGGGGAAGGGGATCGGGCCAGACACAAAAAGTAGAAATGGCATAGGAAGTGGTCTCCTGACTGGGCTTCCTCTGCCGAGCTGCCAACCAAGTCACGGCCTGTGGTGGAGCAGACGACTTCCCACGCCAAGTGTCCTGTCTCTCCTCTGTCAAGGTTGGTGGTGTCCTCTGTCCAGTCCACTCGGAGCCTGTCTGAAGCAGAGGTGGACAGGATGAAGAAGTTTCTCCGGGCTCAATAAAGGTTGGGGTTTTGCCTGCTCCATCCATCTCTGGAGCCATGAGCTTGCAGCCTGGATTTATCCTGAGCTGTCCTCCTCCGATCTGACCTTTAACTTTGGAGCTCTTGGGACAGAGGTTTCCCGGTGTTGAGGTTTCAGCCCCGACTGTCACTTGTACCTCAATGCCGACAGTTACCGTGAGCAGTTTGGCTCTGATGTCAGACCTTACCGGCTCTTGTAGCTGTAGCGTTGGCTCTAAAGGGCTGATGTCTGCTAAAAGGCTTTTGGAGCTGTCCCTTCCCCTCAGGGCTTCGGTGCTGAGAAGCTCAGCTCCAGCTCCCCCTTTGGCACTTGGGGTGACAGTCTGGGAGGCTCTGACGCCAGCTACATTTTCTTCTGGGGTCCGCTGGCCTTCAAGGTGGTGGAGAAGGTCCTTTCAGCTCCCTCGAGAGCCTTAACACTTCCCTTCTTGGAACCCACTCTTGCTCCTTCTGTTTCTGGGACGGAGTCATCCATCCTGCCTCCTCAGGTAAAGCCGGTTGACAAACCTCCCCAGGATGTTCCTTTTTAGGAACTCTTTGAAGCTTCCGAGTCCTCTTCGTAGTATCCCCCCTCCCCCGAGGAGGCGCCTCGGAAGCATAAGTGCAAGAGCAGGCTCTAAGGTTCCCACCCCCCTGGAATCTCTCACTGAGGATATGGACTTGGATGAGGGGTAGGGGTCCCCTAGATCACCTCCTGATGATCTTTCGTTCGGAGACATCATGGCGATCCTGCGACAGAGAGGTGGTTGGTCTTCCCTTAAACCCAACACTGATAAGTCTGTATTCCTGGAGGTGTTTGGCACAGGGCCCTCTATATCTTGGGTGTGCCCCCCCCCGTGGACCTTTTGGTAGATCTCCTCTCCCACAGGGCATGGAAGGAACCCATTCCCAAGAGCCCAGACAAGGTACTCAGTGCCCCCTCGGATAGGCCCCATTGGTCCAAGGGTTCCCCAGTTGATACCATGGTGACTGCCAAGAAGGAGCTGGCTCAGGAGAGCTCCGTGGTCCATCCTCTGTACAAGGAGTAGAAAGACGATGGATCACTTCACGAAGCTAGATTATGCTTCAGCCACCTTTGCTCTGCTTGCGCTGAAGTATTTGACACGTCACCAGACTGCAGGAAGCCTTGGTTAAGGAACTTTCTGCATCTGCCCTGGGGTTCAAGTTGGAGTAGGTGGTTTTCTCTTCCCGATTGGCCACCTTGACAGCCATATCGAACAAGTCCATGAGGTTACTTTCTCATGTGACTTGAGGATACCTTGAGGGTGGGTGGGACAGGTGTTGCCATTGGGCGACACACCTGGCTCCAACTTTGTGCTTTTTTGAACCCTTCAAGGCATCATTCACTAATGCCACCTTTGACATGTCCACCTTGTTTGGACCTACTGTTTGTGATACTCTTACTCAGAGTGATAGACAGGAAGACCTTGTTTGCTGTCCGGATCTGCTTCTCTACTCCGCAAAAGTCCTACTCTAGGAACCAGCATGGGGGAAGAAGTTGTGGTTTTGAAAGTCTCAGGGCTGTTCCCAAGAAGTTCAGGGTCAACATTCTCCCAGGGGCAGAGGGGGAAATGACAAATGCTATCCACGTGGTAGTGGGGGTCTGAGGAATCAAAGGTCTCGAGATTCATTCTCAGACAGGCCGTTTCAGCAGTCCTGAGGGTTTGCCTGACTGCTGTACTCCGAAGGCAGTTGGATGCATCTCTCTTTGCACCCAACAGCCTGGGAGTCCATCACAAATGATTGCTGGGTGCTTCAGATCATGTCCAGAGGCTATTTCATCCCATTCACCCCCCCCCCCCACTCCAAAGATAAACCTCCAAGACGTTCCACTCTGTCACCGGGAGGCGGCAGCTGTAGAAAATCACAAGCCTGCTCGAAAAACAAGTCATCCAGTCCGGATTACGCATTTGTTCCAGATTATTTTTAGTGCCACAGAAAATGGGAGACATAAGACCCATTCTGGATCTCATTGCTCTGAACCTGTTTATTGCCAAAATGAAGTTTTGGATGGTCACCTTAAGTCCATTCTGCCCTTTCTGTAGATTGACTGGATGTGCTTGCTAGACCGTCAGGATGTGTACTATCACATAAAAAGGAACAGGTACTCCAGAAGGTTTCTTGTCTTCCGGCTGGGAGCCAGTCATTTCTAATTCAGAGTACTTCCCTTTGGACTCACCACAGCCCCCCCACCCCGGGTGTTTACCAAAATGATGGCGGTAGTGGCGGCTCACTTGAGACTACAGGGATTCCATGTGTTTCCTTACCTGGACGGTTGGCTTCTCTATGCTCCCACTAGGCATTGGCTTCTGCAGGCCAGGGATTTACCTCCTCCTCATAGAGCCCTTCCTGGGCATGTAGGATCGTAGGAGGCTACTAGGCTAATGGCTCAGAGGCCCTTACAAACCTAGCCAAGAGTTTATCCCAAAAAAGAATCCTCAGTCAGCACCTGTCGCCCCCTGTCAGTGAGGGACACAGGTGGAACCCTTGGGACACATTTGTGGCTTCCCATCCACTCATCATGGTTGCGCTTGAAGAGGGTCAACCAGGTACTCTGTTTGATGTGTATAGGAAGTCTGTTCCAGAAATGGGGCAGCCTCTGGAAGATGAACCTTTCTCTCCAGCAGATTTTGTTGATGTCTCATATTAGATTTAGGCCTTTCAAGTGGGTAATACACGAGGAGTTAAACTTATGGATATGGAGCATCTCAGTAGGACAGGGTCCAAGATTGCCTTGTAGGTGAGAGACAGATCACCTCTGAGCAATCTGTACGATACCAAGTAGAGTGATAGTGATTTAAGCCTGTCCGCATGGGACAGGTGTTGGAGGCCATGGATTCTCTTTGTGAGGTATTTCTGTGGACTTTACAGTTGGTGCAGATGTTTGGAGAGGTACATACCCAAATGTGGCGTTCTACTCAAATTATTGGCCTAATGAGGGAGGAGTATAGAGAGGTAAAAACATCCTTTTTTCTGGATGCAATCCCTTTACTCATGAGATGAACCAAGTAAAAGGTTTTTCTGACCACTGCCGCTACATGGTTGAATGAGAGATTGTCAACCTGAGTACCCAGGTCTCTCACCACAGGTTGTGTGCTTAGGTGGTTGCCATTGATGTGGTAATGAGTAGGGCAGTGTTTTTGCTTAAAGATATGATACATTTTTTGCATTTAACTTGAGGCCATGACTTTGATACCAGTCTTTTGTTGCTGTGAGACACTCTTAATATGTTGTTTAGGGAGTCAATGACAGCACCCAACTTAGTCGTTAGCAAACTTAGTCAGCCACAGGCCTTTTGTGTTTGCCTGGATCTCTGAGAAGTAGATGCCAAACAGTAAGAGTCCCAGGACAGATCCCTAGGGAACACCACTAGCAACAGGTCTGCTATTAGAGGTGGAGGTGCCTGTTTTGACCTTGTGTCCTGTCAGTGAGCCAGTTGGCCACCCACCTGATGAGATCAAGTTATTAGCTTATTGATGATCCCCGAGTGAGGGATTGTGTCAAAGGCCTTAGCCATGTCGAGGTAAGCTGTATGTACTGACTTTCCTTTATCCATCGATCAATTTGGCCAAATCAAACTTGAAACCAGTACAAGTGATAATTTTTTGATAGATTTTATAGGTGCCGAGATGGACATTGTACAAGAGCAGGGTGTTTCTGCCACCAGACAGGTTACTTTTGCTCCAGCAATATGTGAGGTCTGTACTACAAACTCCTTACCTCCCAACAGGTATAGTTCTTCTGGCATTGGGGGTCAATGGCGGCAGCGATAACTCTAATGCCAATGTGTGCCTGCACATGAGGATTCTGTAATGGATCTTAACGGTGCAGTGGTCCCTACTCAACCTTCCTCTTTCATACCCGGTTTGGCTATCCCAGGTTTGTCGGGAGTCTCTTTGGTGGTGGCTTCAGTCCCTGGACCACCTCCTGAGCCACCCATTTGTTGTTCCTTCCCCCTCGATCACGGTGACCACAGATGCCTCCCAGCTCTGGTGTGGGGGGCAGTATTGTATGGGACAAACTGTCCATGGCACGTGGTCCTCCCCCTTGGAGACCAATCTGCATATCAGTGCCCTAGCGATAATAGCAGTGCTTCTGGCATTGCATGTTCTTCAAGCTTTTCTTCCTACCGGGACAATTGCCATCCAGATGGACAACATGTCCACTGTCTGGTATATCAAAAAACGGGGGGACCAGGTCTCGCCTCCTATGCCATGAGATTGTGACAATGGGCAATCTCTTCCAACCATTTTCTGGTGGCAAAGCACATTCTGGGAAATTCCGACAGGCTCAGCAAAACCATTCTGATGCCTTACGTGTTGGCTCTGAATCTTTCCGTGACGGGACATGATCGTTCAGAAATGGGGTCATTCTTGCTGTGATCTTTTTCACCTCTCCTTCCAAAGCCTAGTGTAGCGAGTTATTCGTCCTGAACCCCCCACTCCTCCAGGGGAGTCACCCACAGATGTTCTGGTCCATGTTTGGCCCTCCAGACCACTTCATGCCTTCCCCTCGTCTTCCTCTGATCCTCAAGTTTCTTCAGAAAGCACAGCAGTTGAAGAACAAAGTTAGCCTCCTTGCCCCCCTTCTGGCCTCGTCTCATCTGGTGTGTCCACCCTGGATGCTGAATTCAGATGTTCTTCGTGTTTCATTGTTGCAGTCATAACTGTAGGGTGTTCCTGCCGGCAGGCAGCCCGAGGTCGGCCAGAATCCCAAAGTCTGGGTCCGGCGTCAGCTGTACCAGCAAGTACCCTGACGTCAGAACGCAGAGGTACAAAGCCGACAGCCGACGCCATCTTCCCCAGTCTTTCTTGCCGTGCGGTGGAAAGCAGCTCGCAGGTCGTTGGTTGGCGTATTCAGAACAACGTGCTTTGATTGACTTCGGTCCGAAGTTTTCAACTTCTCTTCTCAAGCTAAGTACCCCGTTGGGGAAACTTTTTTCTTGCTCCTCCGATGTCAGAAAAAGTTAATAATTGTATATCGTGTGGAAAACAAATACCTCATAAAGATTTCCACTCTTACTGTCTACCTTGCTTAGGCCCTGACCACGACGTTTCTTGTTGTCAGTTCTGTGCTAGGTTTAATTCTCGTACTATCAAGCGTAGGTACGATTGGGCCTTGAACTCTTTCGGTAGACTATTTAATTACAGGATGTCGTCGGATACTTTACCGACAACTGGAATTCAAAAGAAACGCAAGGACAAGGATAGGCCTCCAAGGTCCAAACAGGATTATTCTCAGCTGGAGCCAGCTTCGGGTTCGGCGGTCGTCAGTGAGGCGCTTTTGCAGCCCCTGTCGTCCGCCACTTCTGAACCAATGGCCGACACAGACTCCCATGGGGAGCCATCTAGGCCTAATATTTTATCTGCTGCAGGACCTTCGGACGTCGCTCCTTCAGATGGGTCCGGAACCGCTGTGCAGGTACCGGCTTCTGAGGGAGTTTTCAGGCCTTCACATACAACTATTTCAACAAAGGCAAAGACAAAAACTCCTGTTAAACCAAGGGTTTCTACTCCAGTTGCTTAGGATTCAGCTCCCAAGTCCCAGAAGCAATTACTATGGATGGCTGAGGATTTGCTTTCAGTGATTTGGGGGTTCTCACCCTCCTCCTGAAAAAAGGCCTAGACAGGATTTACCTTATGATTCCTCTGACCAGGCTTCTGTGTCTTCTGTCTCTTCCTCTGACCAGGATTACTCTTTTCCTCCTTATGAGGATTCAGATGCAGAGGACTCTATTCCCTCTGCTTCTCCCCCTGAAGATTTCTCTTTTGGGGAAACCTTACATGAGATGAGGGAGCATTTTCATTGGGAAGGTCAGGATTATTCTGCCTCCAAAAAGAGACTTAGAGAATTTCTCCTTCTCCCTCAACACAGACCTTTGGCCATTCCTCCTGTACTTGACATCGTGGATGATGCTTTTTCTGAAACTAACCTGAATCCTGATTCCTTGCCGCCTGCTCCTTCTAAGCCTGATAGATTTTACAGAGTCCCTGATTCCCATCAATTCTTATTTAAGAACCCTTCTGCAGATCCAGAAACTATTTCTCAGGGTTCTAAAGCTGCTAAGGCCGCTTCATCTAAAAATCCTATTCCCTCTGAAAAGGATTCTCGTGCCTTGGATAGGTGGGGCAAAAAGGTTTATACTTCTGCTACTCTTTCTATTAGAGCTTTAAATTGCCAGTTTCATATGTTCAAGTATCAGCAATTTCTTTTGTCTGTTTTAAAGCAGAGGCTTTCTACCTTTCCTGCATGTGCAGAGGACAAGGAATTACAGGATGTTTTGCATGCAACTGAACAAGTTAGCAAACATAGTTTACATTGTGGTTTTGATGCCTTGGAAGCTTCTTGCAGGGCCGCAGCTTCTGGTACTGTTATAAGGAGACATGCTTGGCTTCGAGAGCAGAATTTACCTGAGCAGGTTAAGGCGAAACTGTTAAATGCCCCTGTTCAACATGATGTGTTATTTGGATCTAAGGCTGAGGAGGTTATTAAAAAGATGGAGGAAAAAGCAAAATCTATGCAGACTGTCAAAGATTTTTTTACAAGTTCAGCCTCCTAGATTTTCTAGAAATTGGCCCTCCAAAAATTGGTCTTTTCCCACTTCTGACAGGCCTCAAAGGGGAAGATATAGACGGTCTAGAGGCCGGGCACAGCCACAGGCCTCTTATAGGTCCAGACAGTGGACTGCTTCTTCACCTAGAAGGGGAGAAGACAGACCTCAATCACAAAGGAAGCAGACCCAATGACTCCCTCTGTTGAGCTACAGGTCCTTCTTGCCTGGAAGCTCCTCTCGGAGGAAAACTATCTCTTTTTTTTACCAAAATTGGACGCATGTAACCCAGGACAAATGGGTTTTAGATGTGATTTTAAAAGGCTACAAATTCCACTTTCATACTCTGCCAAGGTCTTACGGTTGGCCAGATCTGCCAAAACATCAATGGTCAGAGGCCTTAAATCAGGTGGACGCTTTATTGGCCATGAGAGCCATAGAACCTGTTCCACTCCCAGAGATGGGCAAGGGTTTTTATTCAAGACTTTTCCTGGTCCCAAGAAAACAAAATGCATGGAGACCTATTCTGGACCTCTCAATATTAAATACTTTTCTGGAAATTCCAAAATTCAAAATGCTTAATCTGCAACAACTTCTTCCCATGCTCTCTCAGGATGCTTGGATGGTAACATTGGACCTGAAGGAGGCCTACTTACACATTCCCATCAGACAGAAATGCAGAAAGTACCTCAGATTCAAGGCAGGCTCGAGACACTTTCAATTCTCTGCACTGCCCTTTGGCTTATCTACTGCGCCCAGAGTCTTTACCAAGTGCTTGGCTCCAGTAGTGGCTTATTGCAGACTCCAAGGGATTCAAATTTACCCCTATCTGGACGATTGCCTTATCCAGGTGGACAGCAAGGATCTTTTACTTCAACATCTGCAATTTGTTCAGCGCCTCCTCCTACTACTGGGATTTTCAGTGAACACAAAAAAGTCACATTTGATCCCCTCTCAACAAATGATCTTTTTGGGAGCTCTTCTAAATACAAGCCTGCAAAAGGCCTTCCTGACTCCAGAAAAGCAAGTACATCTGGCAGCAATTTTCAAAACCTTGGCTACTTTGACTCAGCTCACTGCAAGGAAATTCCTGCAGGCTTTGGGCTACATGGCTTCTTGCATCCTGTTGATTCCAAATGCAAGGCTTCATATGAGAAAACTTCAATGGTACCTAAAGAGTGTATGGTCTCAGCATTACCACAGCCTGGAAACAATGATACCTCTGATTCCCTGCCTCCAAAAGGAGTTCCTTTGGTGGTCCAGGGCCTGTGCTTTAAACGAAGGAAACCCCTTTTGTCTGCCTCAGCCTTCTCAGATCATGACCACAGACGCTTCGGATTACGCTTGGGGAGCTCATTTTCTAGACAACTGCCAGCAGGGCTATTGGCCAAAGAAACATCTTCACTGGCACATCAACCTGAAGGAAATGTTGGCAGTCCAGCATGCTCTTCTAGCCTTCCAGAAATTTTTGCAACCAGGACATCTTTTGATTCGTACAGACAATACCACAGTCATGTGGTACATAAACAAGCAGGGGGGCTCCCACTCTTACCCCCTTTGCAGACTAGCCATGAGTCTATGGGACACAGCTCTAAATCTGAACCTGCATCTTCAAGCTCAATTCATCCCAGGGAAGCAAAATCTCTTAGCAGACAGCCTAAGCAGAAATCTTTTGGATCCCCACGAATGGATGCTGGACCCCAACTTATTCAGCAGGATTACATCAGTTTGGGGTTGTCCTCAGATAGATCTGTTTGCATCCCATCTCAACCATCAGTTGCCTCTATTTTGCACCAGGTCCTTCCACAAAACAGCATGGAAAGTGGATGCCCTGTCTTTCAGCTGGAGGAATCTTTCGGGATATGCCTTCCCTCCTCTTCCTCTTCTGCCTCGGGTGCTACTGAAAATAAAACAGGACAGACCCAAGATTATCATTCTGATAGCTCCAAATTGGCCTTGGCAGTTCTGGTATCCAACCCTACGACACCTGTTCTTGGAACCTCCTTGGATTCTGCCTCTGTCTCCTTCCCTTCTGTCCCAACATCATGGTCAGATGCTACACTCTCAAATCAAGACTCTCTGCCTGGCAGCCTGGCTCTACAAAGGCCTTTGATTCCTTCTGCTCTTCCCAAACAAGTTTTGGATGTTCTCTTGGAAGCTAGGCGTCCTAGCACTAGAAAATCTTATGCTTCTAAATGGAAAAGATTTTGTATTTGGATGCGGAATCGAGGTTCTGATCCTCTTCTACCTGATATTTCCTCCATTTCACTCTACCTCTCTGAACTCTTGCTTAAAGGCCTCTCATTCTCTTCCATCAAAATACATGCTTCTGCTATTTCGGCTCATCTCAACACTGATCCCCCCATTTTTTCTCATCAACTGGTGAGACAATTCTTGAGAGGGGCTAAGAATTTAAGACCTCCCAGAACTCCTCCTGTTCCTGCTTGGGATCTTAATTATGTTTTGGAGAAGCTTACTTTACCTCCCTTTGAGCCTGCTGCTGCTTCGGATATCAAGTTCTTATCCTGGAAAACAGCTATTTTATTAGCATTGACTTCTGCAAGAAGGGTGTCAGAGTTGCAAGCTCTCATGGCTGTGGAACCTTACCTTATTTTCCATCAAGACAGGGTGGCCTTGAGGACCAATCCTAAATTTATGCCTAAGGTGATTTCTAAAGTGACTCTAAATAAGACTATTCACCTTCCTACTTTCTTTCCAAATCCTCAAAACAAAGGGGAAAGGATTTTACATTCATTGGACGTACACAGACCACTACGATTTTACCTGGACAGAACTAAAGATTTCAGGATATCTGAACAGTTGCTTATCTCTTATGCCCCCAGTTCTCTAGGCAAGGCTATTTCTAAGCAAACTATTTCCAAATGGATTGCTCATGGAATAAGGTTTTGTTACTCTCATTTTGGGAAACAGATTCCAGGCTCTGTTAGGAGTCATTCTACTAGGGCAGCTGCCACTTCAGCAGCTTTTCTCAGAGGAGTTCCTACCAAGGACATTTTGGAAGCTGCCACTTGGAGTTCAGTGCATACCTTCTCTAAGCACTATAATCTCCCTTTGTATTCTAAGTCTAGGGCAGGTTTTGCCTCTGCTGTTTTGCAGGGTCTTCTGGCTGCCCCTTCTGCATAACCTCCACCCTCCTTCACAGCTTTGGGATTCCACCCTACAGTTATGACTGCAACAGTAAAACACGAAGAACATAGTACAGTTGTGTACGCCTACCATAAATGTAGATGTTCGAGTGTCTTCACTTTTGCAGTCGGGGTTTCCCTCCCACCATTCCCCTCTTGTTTTCTGTTTGTTCTTTCTCCTTCTCCTTGTGGTGTATTTGGGTTTCCTTTGGGACACCTTTTTGGATATTTTGGGGAGCTTCTGACATCTGGGGCAAGAAAGGCTGGAGAAGATGGTGTCGGCTGTCTGCTTTGTACCTCTGCGTTCTGACGTCAGGGTACTTGCTGGTACAGCCGATGCCGGACCCAGACTTTGGGATTCTGGCCGACCTCAGGCTGCCTGCCGGCAGGAACACCCTACAGTTATGACTGCAACAGTGAAGACACCCGAACATCTACATTTATGGTAGGTGTACACAACTGTACTTTCTAGATCTCATCTCACACCCATCAGGGGTTCCACACCTGGACTTAGCCTGAAGCTCTCAGTGTGGCAGCGTGGCTGCTCCAATTCCTTTGATGGTGAGAACTCCCGGGCTATCTTCACCAGTAAAAAATTGGTTGTGGCTCATAAGGCCTCTGCTAGAAAAATGTACTGCAGTAAATGGAAACACTTTAACTTCTGGGCATTGCAGCATAACTTGGACCCTTTTGGAGCTCCTGTTCCTGCCATTTTGGATTTTATAGTCCATACTTTCCACAACGGAGCTAGTTTTTCTACGATTAAATTTCATTTTGCAGCCATCTCTGATTTCCATGTGGGTGAGAATTCTGCTTCCCTGGCTGCTTCTAAACTCTGCAGAGCCTTTTTGAAGGGTACCTCCCACCTGAGCCCCACCAATAAAGGACCCCACGCCTCCTTGGGATCTTACGTGGGTTTTACAGGCCCTGTTTTTTTCCTCCTTTTGAAACGGTTGCTACTGTGGATTTACAGTTTGTCTTGGAAGACTGCCTTCTTGGTGGCTATCACTTCTGCCAAGCAGGTATCTGAATTGCAGGTGTTGCCTATTAAACCTCCTTATCTTGTCTTCCATAAGGATAGAGTGACTCTTCGTACCAACCCCTCTATCCCGAAGGGGGCATCCAAAGCTAATTTGCCAGTCTTCTTTCCAAATTATCAGAACAAAGGAGAATACAGATTGCATTTGTTTGATGTCCATAGTCAGTTGCTCTTTTATTCAGATAGAACCAAAAATTTTTGACAGTCCGATCAACTTTTTGTATCTTTTTCAAAGCCCCATTTGGGAAAGCGTATTACTAAGGTCACCCTTGCTCATTGGATTTCCAGTTGCATCTCTCTGTCTTATCGCTGTAAAGGGTTTTGCCTTTACCTGGCCCTGTCCAGGTGCATTTCACCAGGTCATTGTCTACTTCTGCTGCCTTTTGGTCCAGGGTTCCTATTGATGATATTTGTTCTGCCACTTGGTGCTAATCGTATAACTTTATTTCCCATTATAAATTGGACATTCCCTGTAGGAGCAGGGCTTCCTTTGGTGCTGCCATGCTCCAGAATATCCTTCCATGAGGGCCTCCCAAGGTTATTATAGCCAGGGACTCTGTCCCATAGGTTGAAGAACAAATGAAAATAACAACTTCAAATAAAGAAGTTTTGTACTTACCATAACATTCCATGTGAGTTGTTGCTTTACATTGGTCTTCAGTTATCCCTTTCTCCTTCCCGTGTCCTTTGGGCTGTGTTGTGGACTGGACAGTTGCAGGTGCAGGCTTCTTCTTGGTCCGAGTTTTGAGTTTGGGTTGGGTGGCTGTGTCCTGCAGCAAACTCAATCTGAGAGGAAGAGGTAGAGTCTGGCATTGTGGGTCGGGGAGGAACTCTGATTTCGGTTGCAATGCTAGTGTATACGGCCAGGTCAGAACAGATCGTGGATCCGAGTCCCATAGGTTGAAGACGAATGAAAAGCAACAACTCGGAACATTATGGTGAGTACATAACTTCTTTTTTTTTTTTTTTTTTGTAAAACAGAATTGGAAACAATCACCCATCTTATTCATGGGTGGGATACACTAACGGCAGAGGGCCTGTATACTAAAAAGAATAATAATAATGTGGCAAGATTGTTGCATTGGGGTTTGTGCAAACATAATCATATTGAAGTAGCTGAGAAGCACTGGAAAGGTGAGCCACAAAACATTGTAGAAACTGAAGGTTATATCACATGGGATCACCCATTATTTTCAGTTAAAAAAAAATAGATATGAACAAACTAGAGATAGTCATCCATGAAGAGACAAAAGCATTGATTGTTGAAATTGCTACACCCAGCAATTACAGTGTCTTGCGTACCGAGAGAGAACGTTCTAAAATACCAAGATCTACAGGCAGAAACAGTGGAAATGTATAAGGAATAACCAGACAGTTCCAATAGTAGTAGCAGCAGTTGGTCTTGCAAAGAATTTACTGTCTTGTTTAGACATGTTACCAATACATGCAGTTCCAAACAAATCATCAAAGTCTATTCTAGGCACATGCAGGTGCTGCGAAGAGCACTTTTGCTTAACATCAAAGATTGAAGCATTACTAATTTTATGAACTTTAATCATACTTTGACTCAGGAATGGGGTCCATTCCCATCATGTATTAGAAACTCAAAAGACTTGAAGAAATTAAACAGAGATAACACTACTATATTTACAGTTACAGTATCTTCTATTCACAAAATATTTACATTTGTTTATCTTGTGCTTTGTTTATTTTTCAGAAACTGTTCTGGAATGCAGGATGTGTGTTGACTGCCAAAGGTGTGACATTTGACACCACATAGGTGTTAATGAGTTAGTAGTCATGGTGGCTCTTACTCATGACATACCTCAATCAGCATGCCGGGAACTTCTTCCCTAATTAGGATTTGAGGTATGCTATCTATTCCCTCCGATGAAATAAGCTGTGGCTCCCCCTTTTTCTGCCAAAGCAGATAACTGGTTGGACATGATAGACATGCGAGCTGGCTGCTCCTTATCTGCCTCCATTGGGATTGTGATAGTATGAGAAGTAGAAACAGCTGGACGGTCTGAGATCCTATCCAGAGTGTGTGTGTGGAGATCTTTGTGTAACAGTCAGATCCAGACCTCTCCAATTTAAGCTTCTTTGATTTCTGTGTCAAAAGGAAGTTTGCTGTGGAGGACGCAGATGTTATCTTACCCTGAGCAAGGGCTTTAATGTTTTGGTTCTGAAGATAAGTTAGCAATCCCTGTGTTCATGCTCATCACTTGGACAAAACATTTAGCATTGTGATCTATGTTAGGAATCTGCTTAACACAGTTACATTTCCCTGTGATGTGCAAAGCATATGAAAATACAAAAAAGAGAAAGGTGAATCACTAATGGGGGTGCTTATCTGTCCAATGACAAAGGAAGAGGCACAATTTGTACAGCTGACTAACATTGACGAAAGAGAGCAGGTGTTGGGTGATGGCAAGTAATTTGTGAGGTACTGTGCACACATATGTCTTTATCTCCTCTGCCTACATTGGGCTGAGGTCATACATAGGACATTAAGGGATTGCGCCCAGCCTTTGGTATGCTGGACGGACGCACAACTTTCCAAACAGGATCTCATAGGTTATTATTGCAGCAGTGGTGGTGGAAGGACATCTATTGATGTATTAATCAAAATGGCTGTAAATGCTGTAACACAGTCCAAGAGGCTGCAGACTTCATTAGAGAACTGGCATAGGGAGATAATGTAAGAGGACAGTATTAAGTGTCTTGGAAATTCCTCTGAGGTCTACGAAAATTTTTCCTTTCTGCATATTTTAATAAATTTTGTTGCAGAATAAATTGCAGTATTTGTAGTATTTATCTAAATCCATGCTGTTTGTATGCTATTTTTCGTATATATTCAAGCATTCAGTTATAAATTACTTATCTAAGATTTTTGCTAGTGACTTGGTACTCTATTTTTGGATTTATGGTTTTGAGGAGTGGAAATATTAGCGCTTGCTTAAAAGCTTACAAGATAATTTTAGTTGTAACAAATGAAAGATAGGAGCAATGAGTTTCCATAGTGCTCCTTCACATAGGGGAGAAGACCATAGGGTATTATGATGCGAAATTGAGTAACTCACACCTCTTAGCTGTCCGTGATTTTTGCCTCAATTTTTTACCGCTTTCCTCGTACCATTTTTGATTTTCATGTAGATTAAACTAGTTTAATACTTACTATTTAGAAAGTGTATGTAACCTGCTCATTTCATAGGTTGGTACTAGGCTATCGGCCCTAGGGCCTATACAAGCCTAGCCATAACAATTCCCTGAATATTTCTTCCTACAATATTTACTTCCCTGGACCCCTGTCTAGCAGGGTGACTGACGTGATCCCCGGGGTGAATTTCCTATCTCCCATCCAATTGCCAAGTTCCTTTTGAAGAGGGCCAAGGAGGCGTTATGCTTGACATGTATGGGCAGTCTATGCCAGAGTATGGGGAGCCTCTTGGTCAGGAGCCTATACCTCCAGCATGTTTTGTTCATTGTGATGACAGGGTTTAGATCCCTGGAGTTGTGTGGCTCTGAGGGATTGGGATTTCTTTAAGTGGAGCATGTCCAGCAGCTCAGAGTTTGACATAGCCTTGTATGTTAAGCAGAGATCGCCTCTGAGTAGATGATATGCCACAGAGTATAGCTGGAGTTTTTTTAGATTGTCAGCATAGGCCATCTGCTTTAGCCTGTGATTCTTTAGTGAGGTATTTCTGCGGCCTTCCCAGCTGTTGCAGATGTCTTGTGAGGTACATACCAAACTGGGCGTTGTACTCTATAATGGGTCTAATAAGGGATGAGTACGGTGGGACAATGACCTTTTTTCTGGATGAAAAGCCCTTAGTGATGAGGTGTGCCACATAGAAGGATTTATTGACTTTTGTGGCAATGTGGTTATCGAAGGTGAGACCACTGTCCACCTGTGTCCCTTTTTCGCAAAGGGGATACTATACATTTCTTCGCATTAAGCTTGAGCCCATGGCTCTGGCACCAAGCATCTGTTTCTGTAAGACCCTTTTGTAGAGTATCCACATAATTTGGGGATTCAATAATGGTTCCCAGTTTGCTGTCATCTGCAAACGTTAGCCGGAGTCCCTTGGTGTTGGCCTGTATTTCAGAGAAGTAGATGCCAAACAAGAGCAGTCCCAGGACTGAACCCTGAGGTACTCCACTTGTCTGGAGCTGGATTTGGAGCCGGCTACTTTTACAGTCTGGGTTCTGTCAGTAAGCCAGTTGGCAACCCATCCGGTGATGTAGGGATTTATGCCCAGCTTAGTAAGTTTGATTCCAGAGTGGGGGATGGTTTCAAAGGCCTTGGTGAGGTCCAGATAGGCTGGACCACCTTACCCTCGTCCACAGCTCTGGAGACTGATTCAAAGAAGTCAGCCAGGTTCAGGAGACAAGATCGGCCCTTCACGAACCCAAACTGGGTGGGGTCCAGTGTTTGAAGGTTGCCAATGTCTTTGTTTATAAGTTCCATGATAATGCGTTCTGTGCCCTTGCAGATCAGGCTTGTCAAACTGACGGGATGGTAGTTCCCGGGATCCAAGGTGGATCCCCCCTTGTGGAGTGGGATAGCTGTAGCTGTGCACCACTCAGTGGGTACAAAGCCTGAGGTGAGGCTGTTACTAAACATGACACTTAGGTAAGGTGCCATTTCATTTTGTAGTTCATGTAGTACACAGCCCGGGATGTCATCTGGTCCCATAGATGCTGTATTCTTAGCTTTGGGGAGTGCGGTTTCTACCTGTGTGGCCATGATTACCGGAATTTGGCAATCTTTTGGCACTGAGATGAGCCCTTTAGGGGGTGAGGGGGTGAAGTTGGCACTAAATCTATCTGCCAGGATATTGGCAATATCCTTGGGATCAGTATTTTTAGTGCCATTCTGTTGTAGCTCAGAGGATATCTGAGCAGTGCCATTTAGATTCTTGACATAACTATAGAATGCCTTGTGTGAGGTCCTTAATAGTACGTATTAATAGCTCTCTGCATAAGAGAACCAGTTTTCTTTGCTCTACGTAAGGAAGGATTAGCAGTCACCAAGCAAGCCCTTAGGAATAGGTTGCTATCAAGTGTCTTATCTATCTTCTGCAAGATGCTTCTTTTAAAGTTCATTAGGTCTAGCTTTTTCCTAGTCCTTCCT